>NC_137985.1:15827772-15990272 GCF_963924665.1 Micromys minutus
TTGTTGTTGTAAAGACACTCTTGACTTAAAATCAGTGAAGAAATACTAAATTGAAATTATCCCTTGTATCGCTATTACTTGTACATTGACTATAAAATACATTGAATAATGGTGATTAACTGAAAAAAAAGCAGATGATTTGGATGATGGTATTGAAGCAATGCTTTTTATGAAGAGTAGAAAAAAACCTTCATTTTGGCTTGAAAAAAAATAGATTTATAGTCTAATTCGCACAGTGACACAATTAATGTAATATAACTAATTCCTAAAATGTTGCGTGATATTGTAAAGTATTCTCCCACAAATATAGTACATAATATGATACGTTTTATTTTCTTATTAAATATTTCACACTGAAAATAGCTCTAGACATCATATTGTATATAATTCAAAGAGTCATTTTATCATTCTACTTGAATACTTAATGGAGACATTGAAAGCAAAAACAAGCCTAAAAAGCTGTTTCACATGTAGCTAGAGACCAGTATGTAAATCCTGAAAAGTTCTTTATCCAAACCAACAAGCAAAAATATCTGTTGATAAAATTGAATTTAAATAATAACTAACAACCAATCATGCTCTACAGAATGCATAAAAATACTTAATCCTTATGTGTTAGTCATACTTGTGAAAGTACAAGAAATAATTAATCTCTGAACACATGATAGAGGTAGAAAACACATAACACACAAATATAATTCCATTGTGCCATTCTCTTATCCCAGTCAGATTGCTTAAAGTAAAAAAAAAATAAAATAAAAACAAAAACACCACATCAGATAGAGGCCTAATATCCAAGGTATATAAGGAACTCAAAAAGCTAGACACCAGAGAATCAAATAACCCTATTAAAAAATGGGGTACAGAGTAAAACAAAACGTTTTCAGTTGAGGAACACCGAATGGCCGAGAAACATCTGAGGAAGTGCTCCACATCCTTAGCCATCAGGGAAATGCAAATCAAAACAACCCTGAGATTCCACCTCACACCAGTCAGATTGGCCAAGATCCAAAACTCAGATGACAACAGATGCTGGCAAGGCTGCGGAGAAAGAGGAACACTTCTCCATTGTTGGTGGAGTTGCAAACTAATACAACCACTCTGGAAATCAGTCTGGCGATACCTCAGAAAATTGGATATAGTACTACCTGAAGACCCAGCTATTCCACTTCTGGGCATATACCCCAGAGACACTTTAATACACAACAAAGATATATGCACCACAATGTTCATAACAGCTCTATTTATAATAGCCAGAAGCTGGAAGGAACCCAGATGTCCTTCAGAAGATGAATGGATACAAAAATTGTGGTACATATACACAATGGAATACTACTCAGCCACCAGAAACAATGACTTAACCAAATTCTTAAAAAAATGGCTGCATCTAGAGAATACCATCCTAAGTGAGATAACCCAGTCACAAAAGAACAGACATAATATGCAGTCACTGATAGTGGGATGCTAACCCCAGAGGCTTACACTCCCCCAGAACCAACTCACAATCTGTATGAAGTCCAAGAAATAAAGAAAACAAAACAAAACAAAAAAATATTTACAAAACAAGAAAACTATTTCCATGTTACATTTTGTTTTACATGTACTTTATGCTCATTGTAACTATTAAGTTTTCAAGGCATACTATCAAACCTTGAAAAAATCAAGTACTGACTAAAAAATATATTCATATAGTTTTATGTAAAAATTATATTAAAATCTGAAAAAAAGTACTGACAAAAATGTATAATTTTAAGCAAAAAATGTTTAAAATCTGTACATTTATCTTTGTTTTGTAAAATAAAGTTGTTTTTAAAAAAATTAAAAAAAAATAAAAATGATATCTCATGATAGCAAAAAAAATGTTGGGAAGGGAGAAAACTTAGTTATTGCTGGTAGAAATGCCAAGATTGATACCAACTATAGAAATCAGAATAGCAGTTCTTTATGAGGCTAATAATATCACTTTAATGTATGACTATACCACGCGAGCATATGACTAAACTAATCTGTTTACACTGAGTACACAGGCACTTGTATATACATATTCATTGCTATACTCTTCTACGAGTAAACAGTTGGAAACAATCTAGGAATACATAAACTAATAAATAAATACAATCAATATGCTCTTATATTTATGCAAAGGAATATATTTTCTGGTTATTAAAGAAGTACAAATTTGACAGATGCATTAATAGATCTGGGAAACTCATCATTATGCAAGTAAAGAACACTTCAAATGACAATATATTTTTATATTTGTTTTAGATTTTAAGATTATTTTCTCTTTTTTTATTGGATAATCTCCATATTTACACTTGAAATGTCATCCCCTTTAACAACGAAGCTCCCATCCCACTACCCCTCCACTTGTCTCTACAGAGGTTCACTCTCTCTTAATTCCCCTCTCTACCTCAGTGTCTTGGCATCTACATTGGGAAAATATTACCTCACTGGACCAAATCCGTTTCTCACTTTGATGCCTGACACTGCTATCTTCAGCTAAATATAAAACTAGAGACATTGGTCTCTCAATGTGTGATAAATGGTTGGTGTTTAATCCATAGAAATTCTGGAGGGTTTATTTCAATTATAATGTTGTTCTTCCATGAAATTGCTGTCTTTCAGTTCCTTCAGTGCTTTTTTTAACACCTTCATTGGGTTCCCATGTTCAGTCTGATGGTTGGCTGCCAGCATGCTCAATGGTATCTGTATGACTCTGGAAGAAGTTATTTCTCTGAGAAAGAATCTCTATCTGGTTCCTACCAGGAAGTACTTCTTGGCATCAGCAATAGAGTTTGGGTTTGCTGGTTGCATATGTGGTGGATCCCAGGGTTAGTTAGCTTCTGAAATGATAGTTTGATCAAACCTTGCTCCTGTATTTGACCTTGCTTTTCTCTCTGTGGTTATTTTGTTCTCCCTTCTAAGAAGGAGTTAGGTATCCCATTTTGGCCTTTCTTCTTTTTGAGCTTTATAATGACTGTGAATTTTTTCATGGTTATTTGGAGCTTTCTGTGTCTCGTATCCACTTATCAGTGAGTGTATACCATATTTGTTTATTTATGACTGGATTACCTCACTCAGCAGGATAGTGTAAGTTTCAATCCATTTGCCTAGGAAATTCATGATGTCATTGTTTCTAATAGCTGAGTAGTCCTCCATTGTGTAAATGTACCACAATTCCTATATTTAGTACTCTGTTGAAGGACATCTGGGTTCTTTCCAGCTTTTCACAATTATAAATAAGGCTGCTAAAATGCACATGGCCTTCTAGGAAAAGAAATCACGACAATAAGATATATACTGTATAATTTCACTGTATTTGTGACAGTGAGAGTAATTAAAATCATAGAATCACAAATGACAGGGCTTCTTTTTTTGAACAACTTTATTTTAATAAACAAAGATAAATGAACAAATTTTAAGCATTTTTGCATAAAAGTATATGAATACATTTTTGTCAGTGCTTGGCATTTTTTTCAAAGTTTGATAGTTTGCATTAAGGTCTTGGTTGTTACAATGAGCATAAAGTACTTGTAAAACAGGATGTAACCTGAAATTAGTCAAAGTTTTCTTGGTGTGTAAGGATTGAACATAATGGTTTTTTCTTTTCTTTTTTCTTTTCTTTTCTTGAACTTCACACAGTCTGTGAGTTGTTTCAGGGGTGTTCAGAGCTTTCTGAGGTTAGTATCCCATTATCAGTGACTGCATATTATGTCTGTTTTTTGTGACTGGGTTATCTCACTCAGGATGATATTCTCTAAATGCCACCATCTTCTTAAGAATTTTGTTAAGTCATTTTTTCTGATAGCTGAGTAGTACTCCATTGTGTAAATGCACCACAATTTTTGTATTCATTCATCTACTGAAGGACATCTGGGTTCTTTCCAGCTTCTGGCTATTATAAATAGAGCTGTTATGAACATTGTGGTACATGTGTCTTTGTTGTATATTGGAGTGTCTCTGGGTTATATGCCAAGAAGTGGAAGAGCTGGATCTTCAGGTAGTACTATGTCCAATTTTCTGAGGAATCGCCAGACTTATTTCCAGAATGGTTGTATAAGTTTACAACCCCACCAACAGTGTAGAAGTGTTCCTCTTTCTCCACAACCTCGCCAGCATCTGCTGCCTTCTGAGTTTGGAACTTGGCCAGTCTGTCTGGTGTGAGGTGAAATCTCTATGTTGTTTTGATTTGCATTTCCCTGATAGCTAAGGATGTCAAGCACTTCCTTAGATATTTCTCTGCCAGTTGATATTCCTCAATTGAGACCCAATATTTTTATAAATGGCTACAAAATTTACCATAGTAATGGTTTCAATATATATGACCTTCATAGACTCATGTATGTTTTTATTTGGGCATTTTATTGACTTCCATTTCAAATTTTATCTGCTTCTTTGGTTTTCCCACTGAAAATTCCCCTATCTAAGCCCCCTTTAATGTGCTTCTATGAGGGCAGTCCACAACCTACCCAACAAATCCCACCTCACTGCCCTAGTGTTCCTCTAGACTGGGCCATCAAGCCTTCCCTGGACCAAGGGCCTCCCCAATAATTGATGCCAGATAAGGGCCATTCAGCTCCTTCAGTCCTTCCTCTAACTCCTCCACTGTGGTCCCTATGATCAGTCAGATAGTTAGCTTTGAGCATTCGTACCTGTATTGTTCAGGATTTGGCAGAGCCTTTCAGGAGACAGCTTTTCTTGGCATCAGCAAGTGTATAGATTTGGTGTCTGTGGTGGGATTAATCCCCAAATGGGACAGTCACTGAATGCTCTTTCCTTCAGTCTCTGCAACACTGTTTTAGCCTGTATTTCCTTTAAACAGAAACAATTATAGGCTAAAATTCTGGAGAGGTGTATGTGGCCGTATTCCTCAAACAAGGAGCCATGCCTAGACTCTGGATAAGGTCTTGACAGGTTCTCCTTCCCCTGTGTGGTATATTTCAGGTAATGTCATCCCTGTGGGGACCTAGGAGGCTTTTGCTTTCTTGCTATGTAGAACGTTATGGTTATTATCCTCAGCTCCCCATTCCCCATTGCTACAGACTGTTCAGTTTTGAGAAACTCTGGAAATCTCCTACATCTCCTACCATACATGATTCTGTCCCTCTTTTTTCCCACCACTTTTTTTCTTCTTCCCAAAACCCTCCAAACCTCTATGTCCCTTGATAATTTTCTTTGACCTTTTATGTAGGATTGAAGAATCTACTCTTTTTTCCTTTTAAGCTTCATGTGGTCTGTGAGTTATATCATGGGTATTCCAATGATATGTCTTTGCCTAAAATCTACTAATCAGTGGGTCATGCCATGTGAGTTCTTTTGAAACTAAGCTACCTCACTCTGGATGATACTTTCTAGATCCACCCATTTGCCTTCAAGTTTCAAAAACTGATTGTTTTAAACAGCTGAGTAGTATTCCATTATGTATATGTGCCATATTTTATGTATCCAATCCTCTTTTGAGGAACATCTATGGTGTTTCCAGCTTCTGGCTATTAAAATATGACTGCTATGAACAAAGCAATAAGTAAATAAATAGATAGATAGATAGATAGATAGATAGATAGATAGATAGATAGATAGATAGATAGATAAGTAAATAATGCTGTTACGAACATGGTGGAACATATGTCCTCATTATATGTTGGTGCAATTTTTGGGTACATGCCCAGGAGTGGAATAGCTGAGTTTTCAGGAAGTACTATGTTCAAATTTATACAAAAATGCCAGACTGATTTCAAGAGTGATTGTTCCAGCTTTCAACTCCACCAACAGCTGAGGAGTGTTCCTCTTTCTCCACATCCTCCTCAGCGTTGGCTGTCATCTCAGTTTTGCTCTTAGCCATTCTGACTGATGTGAGGTGAAATCACAGACTTGTTTTAATTTGCATTTCCCTGATAACTAAGGATGTGGAACATTTTTTTTAGTTGCTTCTCCGCCACTCCTTAATTGAGAATTCTTTTTTTAGTTATGTGACCCTTTTTTAACAGCATTGTTTGATTTTCTGGAGTAGAATTTCTTAAGTTCTTTAAATACATTGTATATTAGCCCTCTATTAGATGTAGGATTGATAAATATCCATTCTCACTCTGTTGGCTTCCATTTTATCTTCTTGACCATGTCCTTAACCTCACAGAAACTTTGCAATTTCATGAGGTGACAATTGTTGATTCATTTTTTATTAGTACTCTCTGTTTTTACATTTGAAGTTTTATCCTCTTCTCCCAACCCCACTCCCATCCACCTTCCCCCTACCACTTGCCTTCATGAATGTGCATTCTATCCAAATCACCCACTTCGCCCCCTTGCCTTAGCATTCTCCTAAAGTAGAAAACACATGGCCTCCCTGGACCAAAACATCTTCTCACATTGATGCCAGACACTGGTATCGTCAGCTACATATGAAACTGGAGCCATAGGTCTCTCGATGGGTGCTCAGTGGTTGGTTATTTAT
The DNA here is from genome assembly GCF_963924665.1 of Micromys minutus. NCBI lineage: Eukaryota > Metazoa > Chordata > Mammalia > Rodentia > Muridae > Micromys > Micromys minutus. The sequence continues at coordinate 15,834,227 of NC_137985.1, forward strand.
TCCTTGGGAGCTTGGGTGGTTTTGATTGGTTGATAATGTTGAGATTCCCATTAGATTGCAACACATTTTAGTTTCTTCAATCCTTTCTTTAGCACCTTAATTGGGATCCCCAAGTTCAGTCACATGGTTAGCTGCAAACATGATCAGCTGTATAGGTATAACACTGGAAGAACAACTGAGAAGGCATCTCTACCAGTTTTCTGCCAGTAAATACATCTTGGCATCAGCAATAGTGCTTGGGTTTCATGGCTCAATATGGGATAAATCCCTGGTCAAGGCAGTCTCTGAATGATTTTTTTCTTTAATACCTGTTTCTCAATTTGACCTTGTATATCCTCCTGTAATTGTTTTGTTCTCCTTTTTAAGAAGACTGAAGCATACCCATTTTGGCCTTTTTTCTTTTTGAACTTCTTGTTTCATAGGTATTTAGAGCTTTCTTGGGCTAGTATATGTTTATCAGTGAGTTTATACCATGTGTGTTCTTCTGTAACTGGGTTACTTCACTCCGGATGAGAGCCTTCACTTAAATACATTTGCCTATGAATTTCATAAAGTCATTGTTTCTGATACCTGAGTAGTTCTCCATTGTGTAAATATGCCACAATTTCTGTATCCTATCCTCCACTGAAGGACATGTAGGTTTATAACAGCTTCTGGCTATTATAAATAATGCTTCTATAAACATTTTGGAGCATGTATCCTGGTTATATGTTGGAACATCTTTGGGGTACATGCCCATAAGTGGAATAACTGAGTCTTCAGGTAGTACTATGTCCAATTTTCTCCGGAACAGTCAGATTAATTTCCAGAGGGATTGCACCAGATTACAACCCCACCAACCATGGAGAAATTTGGCTATTTTTCCACATCTTCAGCAGCATCAAATGTCATCTGAGTTTTTGATCAAACCATTCTAACTGGTTTGTGGTGGAATCTCAGGGTTATTTTGATTTGAATTGCCCTAATTACTAGAGATGTTGAGCATTTCATTAGGTTCTTCTCAGCATAGTGGTATTCCTCAGTTGAGAATTCTTTGTTTAGCTCTTTATGCCATTTTTTAATAAGATTATTTGAATCTTCGAGTTTAATTCTTCAGTTCTTTATATAATGTTGGATATTATTCCTCTATCATCTGTAGGACTGGTAAAGATCCTTTACAAATCTGTTGGCTGACATTTTGTCTTCTTGATGATGTGCCTTACAGAAACTTGGCAATTTTATGAGTTTCAATTTGACAATTCTTGATCTTAGAGCAAAAGCCATTAATATTATATTCAGGAAAATTTCCTGAGTGGCTATGTGTTCTATGATCTTCTACAATTTTTCTTCTAATTACTTCAGTGTACTAGATTTTATATGAAGATCTTTTATCTACTTGTACTTGAGCTTTGTACAAGGTGTTAAGAAAAGAATTATTTGCATTTTTCTGCATGGTGACTGCCAGTTGAAAAAATACCATTTGTTGAAGAGGCTGTTTTATTTTCCACTGAATGATTTTAGCCCATTTGTAAAAAATTAAGTAACATTGTTTGTGTGAGTTCATTTCTGGGTCTTCCATTCTATTCCATTCATCTAGGTGTCTATCTATTTACCAATATTATGCAGTTTTTATCACAATTGTTTGTATATAGCTTGAGGTCAAGGATGCAGATTTCCCCAAAATTTCTTTGATTGTTGAAAATAGATTTTGGTATCATAAGGAATTTGCTATTCCACATAAATTTTCAAATTTCTCTTTCCAAATCTATGAAGAATTGAGTTGTAATTTTGATGGGGATTACATTGAAACTTTAGATTGCTTTTGGCAAAATGACCATTTTATCAATGTTGATCGTTCAAATACAAGAGCATTAGAGATCTTTCCATCGTTTGAGATCTTCTTCATTTTCCTGTTTCAGAGATTTGAAGATCTTGTCATAAAGACCTTTCACCTTCTAGTAATGGTCACACCAAGGTATTTTATATTATATTGCAGCTATTGTGAAGGTTGTATTTTCCCTAATTATTTCTCAGTATTCCTTTGAGTAGAGGAATCCTATTGATTTGTGTCAGTTAATTTTATCCATCCACTTTGCTGAAGTTTTGTATCAGTTGTAAAGTTCTCTAGTGGAATTTTTATGGTCACTTAAGTATACTATCATATCATCTGCAAGTAGTGATACTTTGATTTTTTCCTTTTCAATTTGTATCTCTATGATTTTTGTGTTGTCTAAATGCTCTGGCCAGGACTTCCTGTACTTTTTAAATAAGTAGTGGGAGAGTAGGCAGACATTCAAGACAGGGACATATATTCACCCTAAGGACTTAGGACATGAATGCAGCTGAGCTCCTAGAGCAGCCTGACTGGTGCTCTCGTATCAGAGCACCCAGTGTGTTTGCTACATACCCTAAACTTCTATACAGGTAATTAAATTCTGAATTGCTTAGAGCACAGATACAGTGATGCACTCTGGGATCGGTACTTCCTGGCCAAGAACAAGGGATGGGTGACCACCATCAGGACTCAGGACCTGCAGGCAGATTGCTTAACTCCCACAACAAAGTCACAAGTGCTCTCACACCTGTGCCCATGGAGACAGAAACAAGTCAATGCCCTCAAAATCCACTGCCTACCTGAAAATAGCCAAAGACCTCGGAGAAATCTCCTTGCTGAGCCCACAGTCCCTCAGACCCACAGTAGAGAAAAGCTCCAAATGTGACAACATAATCATGTACAATCATAGATAACAATATGGCAAAAGGTAAACACAAGAACCTAAGCAACAGAAATCAAGTCACCCTGGCAATATCAGAACCTAGCTCTCCTACCATAGCAAGTAATGAATTTACCAATACATAAAAAATGCAAGATTTAGACTTAAAAATAGAATTCGTGGTGATGATATAGATTTTCGAAAGCATGTGAACAACTACTTCATTAATCTATTACTATAGAACCAAAAGAACACACATAAACAAATAGAACCCCTTAATGAGAAAAAACAAAAATCACTCAAAGAACAATAAGAAAGCATAACCAAACTGGTGAAGGAATGGAAAACAGAAATTGAAGCCATGAAGGAATCATAAAAATAGATAATCTTGGAGATAGAAAACCTAGGAAAGAAACCAGTAGACTTAGATGCAAGCATCACAAACAGATTACAAAAACATTGACACAACAGTCAAAGAAATTGCAAAACTCACAAATTCCTAACACAAAACATCCAGGATATCTAGGACACAATGAGAAGATCAACCCTAAGGATAATAGGTGGAGAAGAGGATGAAGACTGCCAACTAAAAGGCACATATTCAACAAAAACACAGGAAAAAAAATGTCCTAACCTTGAGAATGAGATGACTATGAATACAAGAATAGCCTATAGAGCACTACATAAATTGGACCAGGAAAAAACTCCTCCCAACAAATAATAGTCAAAAGTTCAAAACAAAGAAAGAATCCTAAAAGCAGTAAAGGAAAGATGAATATGTATCATACAATGCTAGACCAATCAGATTTACACCAGATTTTCAACAGAGACTATAAAAGCTAGACTCATAGGCAGATATCATAAAGACCCTAAGAGAGCACAAATGCCAGCATAGGATACTATGTTTGGCAAAACTTTCAGTTACCATAGATGGATAAACTAATATATTCGAGGACTAAAGCAAAATTACACAATATCTGTCCACAAATCCAGCCTTTCAATGGGCAATAGATGGAAAACTCCAATCAAAAAGGGAAACTACACCCAACGAAAAGCAAGAAAATAATACTGCAAGAAAATCAAAACAAGAAATACACACAAATATAATTCTACCTCTAACAACAAAATTAACAGGAAATAACCATCAATACCACTTAATATCTCTTAACATCAATGGATTCAATTCCCCAATGAAAAAGGCATAGACTATTGACTGGGTATGCTAACAGGATACACCATTTTGCTGCATTCAGGAAACATATCTCAGAGACAAAGACAGACACTACCTCAGAGCAAAAGACTTGGAAAATTTCTTCCAAGAAAATGGTCCTAAGAAGCAAGAAGGAATAGTCATTTTAATATCAAATAAAATATATTTTCAACCAAAGTTATCAAAAATGATAAGAAAGGACATCTTTTATTTACTTGTAGATTCTTGATCTTAGAGCATAAGCCATTGCTGTTCTGTTTAGGAAATTTTCCCCTGTGCCTATGTGTTCTAAGTTCTTCCCACTTTATATTATAATATTTTCAGTGAACCTGTTTTTTATTGATGTCTTTGATCCACTTGAATGTGAACTTTATTCAAGGAGCTAAAAAAAGTATTGAATAATATTCTTATAAATGCACATTTCCAGTTGAATCAACACCATTTTTTGAAGAGGCTGTGCTTTTTACATTGAAAGTTTTTAAAACCTTTGTCCATGAATAAGTCACCATAGCTGTCTGGATTCATTTCTGGGTCTTCAGTTCTGTTCCACTGATATACCTGTATATCGCTGAACCAATACTGTGAGGTTTTATCACAGTTGATTTGTAGTGTAACTTGAGGTCAAGGATGGTCATTCCACGGGTACTTTTTTTATTGCTGAGAATGGATTTGGCTGTCCTAAAATTTTGGTTATTCCAGATTAATTTTCAAATTGTTTTTTCCAACTCTATGAAGTATTGAGTAAAAATTTTGATGGTGATTTCACTGAATGTGTAGATTGCCTTTGACAAAATGAGAATTTTTAATTATTGATCTCTAATGCATAGGCATGGGAGATGTTTCAATCTTCTAAGATCTTCTTCAATTTCCTTTTTTAGAAATATGATGTTCTTGTTATATAGATCTTTTACTTGCTTCTTAGGGTCACACCAATGTATTTCACATTGTGACTATTGTTAAGGGTGTCTTTTCAGTAATTTATTTTTCAGCATGTTTATCTTTTGAGAAGAATAATGCTACTGATTTGTTGTTTGATATAATTTTATATCCAGCTTTTTGCTGAAGTTGTTTATTAGCTATAGGAGTTCTCTGGTGAAACTTTTTGGGTCACTTAAATATACTATCATATCATCATCAAATAGTGATTTTTTTTAACTTTTTTTCAAACTTGTATCTCTTTGACTTCCTTTTTTGTCTAATTTCTCTGGCTAGGAATTTCAGTGCTATATTTAATAGGTAGTTTGAGAGTGAGCATACTTGTCCAGTCCCTAATTTTAGTGGGATTGCTTCAAGTTTCTCACCATTTCGTTTGATATGGATAACCAGTTTACTGTATTTTTTTTATTATATTTAGGTATGGGCCTGGAAATTCTGACCTTTCCAAGACTTTTACCATAAGGGGGTTTTGCATTTTGTCAAATACTGTCTCAGAATCTAATGAGCTATCCATGTGTTTTGGTTTGTTTTGTTTGGTTAATTTTGTTTATATGGTGGATTACATTAATGTATTTCTGTATATTGAACCATCCCCACATCCCAAGGATGAAGCCTACTTGATCATGATGAATAATTGTTCTTAGATTTAGTATTTCACAAATTTTATTGATTATATTTCCATCGATGTTCAAGAAGGACACTTGGCTAAAGTTCACTTTTTATTTATAGTCTTTGTATGGTTAGGTATGAATGAAATTGTGGCTTTGAAGAAAGAGTTGGATAGTGTAACTTCTGTTTCAATATTTTTTAAATAATTTGAACAGTTTGAGTATTAGGTCTTCTCTGAAACTCTGAATAAATACTGCACTGAACCTATCTTGTCATGTGCTGTTTTTCACTGAGAGCCTTTTGATGACAGCTTCTATTTCTTTAAGTGTTTATGGGACTGTTCAGATGTTTTATTTTATCCTAATTTAACTTTGGTATCTGGTATCTGTCTAGAAATTTCTCTATTTTCTCTAGATTTTCAATTTTGTTGACTTGAGGCTTTTGTAGTGGGATGTGATGATTTCTTGAATTTCCTCAGTTTCTATTGTTATGTCTTCCCCTTTCATTTCTCATCATGTTAATTTGGATACTCTCTGTGTGCCCTTCTGTTACTCTACCTAAGGGTTTTCCAATCTTGTTGTCTTTTTTAAAGAGCCAGCCTCTGTTTTTGTTGATTCTTTTTATATTTCTTTTTGTTTCTACTTGGTTGATTTCTGCCTTGAGTTTGATTATTTCCTGCCATCTACTTACTCCTCTTGAGTGTATCTGCTTCCTTTGTTTCTTGAACTTTCAGGTGTGTTGTCAAGCGGCTAGTGTATGTTTTCTCCAGTTTCTTTATGGAGGCATTCAGAGCTATGCATTTTCCTCTTATTAATGCCCTTATTGCATCTCATAAGTTTGGTTATGTTGTGCTTTCATTTTCATTAAATTGTAAAAAGTCCTTAATTTCTTTTTTTATTTCTTTCTTCACTGTGTTATCATTAAATAAGACCTTGTTCAACTTCTATGTGTATATGGGCATTTTGTTATTTTTGTTGTTATTAAAGACCAGCCTCCATCCATGACAATTTGATAGGATGCATGGGAAGATTTTGATCTTTATATATGTGTTGATGACTGTTTTTTGACCAAATATATGGTCAATTTTGGATAAGGTAACATGAGATGCTGAGAAGAAGATATATTCTCTGCTAGTTTTGCAGTGTCTCTTTTCAGCTTCTGTTTTTATGATCTGTCCATTGATGAGACTGGGGTATTGAAATCTCCCACTATTATTGTGTGTTGAGAAAAATATGCTTTAGAAGAATTTCTTGTCTGAAATGACTTTCCTTTGGAAACAAAACACTAGATCATGCTTAGTTATCTATTCTTATAGTTTATTTTTTTATTGAGGAAGTAAGGCAATTATAGTTAAGAGATATTAAGGAATAACAATGGTGGTTTCCTGTTATTTTTGTTGTTAGAGGTAAAAATAAGTTTGGGCTCCTTTCTTCTTTTGTTATTCTTGCATGATTATTTTCTTGTTTTTCCTTGGGTGTAGTTTCCCTTCTGGTAATGGAGTTTTCCAACTATTATCCATTGTAGGAAAGGATGTGGCCAGATGCTATTTGAATTTGATGCCTCAGTTCTACTTAGAAGTGAGAACAAATCATGAAAAGGGAATACAAGGTGAAATAGAGAAGCAGTGATTGAAGAAATAACTAGACTGCTTCACCTGAAGAACCACAACATACACAGCCACTAAAAAAAAAAAAAATTCAAGCACTATTGCTGATGCCAAGATGTGTTTACTGGCATGAACCAGAAATGGGTGTTTTCTCAGAGGTTCTCCCCTGTCATAAAGTTAAAGTTAAGGATACTTGTAGAAAAACATTAGACTGAACACAGGGACCTTAATAAAAGAACTAGAGTAAGGACTTAAATAGTTAAAAGAATTGTACAATAATGGGAAAAACAACCAGCAGCAGCAGCCAAAACACTGATAAGAATAAGATGATTGAGAGATGGAGCACCTTCATAGAAGCAAGTACAGGGGAGGAGTAAGGGGATTTGGAAGAAGGGTTTAACATTTAAAATGGAAACACACAGATTATCAAATAAAATTGAAAAAACACAAAGAGAGACAACACTGGTATTAGAAAACTAGGAATCAATCAGAAGTCATAGACACAGGCATCACAAACAATACAAGAGATGGTAAAGGGAATCTTAGAAGCACAATATAATATAGAAACCATTGATAAATCAGTCATAGAACGTGTAAAACTTAAAAAGTTTATATTCGTTTACAAACTCACCAGCAGTGGAGAACTGTTCCTCTTTCTCCACATCCTCTCGAGCATCGATTATTATCTGTGTTTTGGATCTTGGCCAATCTGAAAGGTGTGAGGTGGAATCTCAGGGTTGCTTTGGTTTGCATTCCCCTGATTGCTAAGGATGTTGAGCACTTCCTTAGATGTTTCACAGCCATTCGATATTCCTAGATTGAGAACTTTTTGTTTAAGTCTGTACCCCATTTTTAATAGGGTTGTTTAATTCTCTGGTGTCTAGCTTTTTGAGTTCTTTGTATACCTTGGATATAAGGGCTCTATTTGATGTGGGGTTGGTAAAAATCTTTTCCCACTCTGTTGGCTGCCGCTTTGTTTTCTTGACAGTGTCTTTAGCCTTACAGAAACTTTGCAATCTCATTAAGTCCCATTTGTCAAGCTTTGACCTTAGAGCTCCAGCCGTTGTTGTTTTGCTCAGGAAATTTGCTCCTGTGCCTATGAGTTCTAAGGTTTCCTCTACTTTTTAATCTAATAGTTTCAGTGTACCTGGTTTAATGTGGAGATCTTTGATCCACTTACACTTGAGCTTTGTACAAGGAGAAAATAAAGGGTCTATTTTCGTTCTTCTGCATGCTGAGTGCCAGTTGGACCAACACCATTGAATGTTTACAGCTCCTTTGTCAAAAATCAGGTGACCATATATGTGAGGGCTCATTTCTGGATCTTTGATTCTATTCCATTGATCCATATGCCTATTTCGGTACCAGTACCATACAGTTTTCAGCACAATTGCCTTGTAATATAGCTTGAAGTCAGGGATAGTGATTCCCGCAGGTGTTTTCTTGTTGTTGAGGATGGATTTCACTGTTCTAGGTCTTTTGTTATTCCATATGAAATTGTACATTGCTCTTTCCACTCTGGAAATCAGTCTGATGGTTCCTCAGAATACTGGACATAGTACTACCTGAAGACCCAGTTATTCCAGTTCTGGGCATTTACCCCAGAGATGCTCCAACACACAACAAAGATACATGCACCACAATGTTCATTGCAGCTCTATTTATAATAGCCAGAAGCTGGAAGGAACCCATATGTCCTTCAGTAGATGAATGGATACAAAAATTGTGGTACATTTACACAATAGAATACTACTCAGCTATCAGAAACAATGACTTAACAAAATTCTTAAGGAAATGGATGCATCTAGAGAATATCATCCTGAGTGAGATAACCCAGTCACAAAAGAACAGACATAATATGCAGTCACTGAAAATGAGATACTAACCCCAGAAAGCACCCGATAAACAATTCACAGACTATGTGAAGCTTAACAAAAAAGGGTATATTTTAATTAAAATAGAACTGTATCACATTCCCCTTTCTTCCCTACAGCCCTTTCTAGTCTCTCTCCTATCCCCTCAAATTAATAGCCTCTTTTCATATATATATATATATATATATATATATATATATATATCCACAATTACTTAATTACAACCTTAAAATATGTATCCAAAAATAAATAAAAAAAGAAATACAATTCAAATCTAAAAAAAATAGTTCATATCCAAAAATACAGAAAATGTATAACTTAATGAGAAGATCATTCAGACAGATAATGGGTGTAGAAGAGAGCAAACACTACCAAATTAAGGGCCCAGTAAATATGTTCAATAAATTTTTGGAAGAAACTTTCCTAACCTAATGACATAGACAACCATGAATAAACAGGAAGCATACAGAATTCCAAATATATTGGGTTAAAATAAACTTCTTCCAACATATAATAGACAAAACACCAAATGGTAAAAAAAAAGTATACTAAAATCAGTAAAGGAAAAAGCACAGGTAACATATAAAGACAAAGTGATAAAAATTACACCAGACTTCTCAACAGAAATTGTGAATGCTAGAAGATCCTAAACAGATGTCATATAGAGTCTAACTGAACACAAATGCCAGCCCATGCAGCTATATCCAGCACAATTCTCACTTACTATAGATGGTGGAACCAAAATTTTCTTGGAGAAAATTCACACAATATCTGTTAACTGATCGAGGTACAAAGGGAACAAAGGATAATTGATAAAAAATTCCAACACAAGGAGAAAAACTACACCCTTGGACAACAAGAAAACAATTATCTTGCAAAAAAAGAAAGAAAAGAAAAGAAAAAAAGGGCATATAAACATATATCTCTGTCAAACAACAAAAGTGACAGGAGAAACATTCATAATTCCTAAATATCTTTTAACTTCAATGTACTCTATAGCCAATAAAAAATACACAGATTATCAGACTTGAATTGTAAACAGGACCCATCAGTTTGAGTCATATACAAAACTAATTTCAACAAACAGGCAGGCACTACCTCAAAGTAAAAGGTTGAGAAAAAAACTTTTCAAGCAAATGGTCCCAAGAAACAAGCTGGAGTAGTCATCTATTGAATAAAACAGATATTCAACCAAAAGTAGTCAAAAGAAAGAAAGAAGGAAAGAAAAGAAAATCAAAGAAAAGGAAGGATACTCTTTACTCATCTAAAGTAAAACCTATTAAGATAAAATTTCCAAACCTGAATATATGCTCCAAATACAAGAGTGCCTATGTTCATAAAAGAACCCCACAAATGATCAAAGCATATATAACACCACACAATAATAGTAGGAGACTTCAACACTTATCAATAAACAGATCATAGAAGCACAAACTAAACAGATACACTGTGAAGGTTATAGAAGTTATGAACCAAATAGATTTAACATATATCTATAGAATATTTCATCCCACAGCAAAAGAGTATACCCCCTTCTCAGCACCTCACTGCATTTGCTCAAAAATTGACCATGCAGTCAGTCAAAAAGCTAACCTCAAAAAATACTAGAAGAGCAAAATAATCCAATGCATCCTAAAAGATCACCAAGCAAAAAGGCTGGTCTTTATTAACAACAAAGACAACAAAATGCACACCAACACATAAAAGCTGAACAATGCTCTATTCAACAACAGCTTGGTCAAGGAAAAAGTAAAGAAAGATATCAAAGACTTTTTAGAATTTATTTAAAATAAAGATATAACATACTCAAATTTAGGGGATACAATGAAAGCACTTCTAAGGGGAAAACTCATAGCTCTGAGTGCATCCAAACAGAAACTGGAGAGAGTATACACTAATAGCTTGAAAACTGAAATAAAATTAACTATATATAGAATCAACAAAACCAGGAAATGTGTCTTTTAAAACATCAACAAGATTGATAAACACTTAGCCAGAATAATGAGAGGATTCAGAGAGTATTCACATTATCAAAATCAGAAATGAAAGGGGAGATATGACAACAGAAACTGAACAAATCCAAGAAGTCATCAAATCCTAATGCAAAAGCCTATACTCAGAAAACTGGAAAATCTACAAGAAATGGACAATTTTCTAGACTGATAAATCTAGACTGATAATTAAAGTTAAATCAAGATCAGAAAGACTATTTAAACAGCCCCATAACACTAAATGAATAGGAGATCATCAAAAGCGTCCCAAAAAAAAAAAAAAGTCAAGAAACAAATTGGCTTAGTGCTAAAATTTATCAGACTTTCATAAAAGATCCAATACCAATACACAGTACACTACAAAATAGAAATAAATAGAACATATCCCAACTCCTTCTGTGAAGCCACAACTAGGATTTTTTTCCCAATCCACACTATACAACAAAGAAAGAGAACTTCATATGAATTTCCATCATGAACATTGATGCAAAAATACTCAATAAAATTCTTGCAAATGTAACCCAAGAACACATCAAAATTATCATTCACCACAATCAAGTAGGTTTCAGCCCAGGAATGCAAGGATGATTCAATATACAAAAATTTATCATCATAATTCACTATACAAAAAAAAAAAAAAAAAAAACACAAAGAAAAAATCCACATGATCATCTCCCTAAATGCTGAAAAAGAATTTAAAAAAATTCAACCCTTCTTCATGGTAAAAGCTTTGGAATTATCAGAAATTCACGGCCTATAATTGAACATAGCAAAAGGAAAAGACAGCAAACCAATAGCTAACATCATACTAAATGGTGAGAAACTACGAACAATCTTTCTAAAATCAGGGACTAGGTGAAGCTGTCCACTATCTACCTAACTATTCAGTATAGCACTAGTTTTTCTAGCCAGAGCAATCAGAAAGCATAAAGAGGTCAAAATACAAATTGGAAAGGAAGACATCAAAACACTAGTATTTGCAGTAGATATGATAATATACTTAGGTGACTCCAAAAATTCCACCAGAGTAATTCTACAGCTGATAAACAACTTCAGCAAAGTCTCTAAATGTTATATTTACTGGGACAAATCCATAACTGTCTTGTACTCAAAAAAATGTAGGTGAGAAAAAATTAGGTAATTTAAACTGCTGACTATAGTCACAAAAAAATATCTTGTTGTGACCCCAACCAATAAAGTAGCACATCTATATGGCAATAACTTCAAGGACCTGACAAATAAAATTGTTCAAGCCCTCAGAAAATGGAAAGACCTCCCTTGACCACAGATTGAAGAGTTTACTATATTTAAAATGGCCATCTAACCAGAAATAATCTACAGATTCAATGCAATCCTTATTTAAATTCCAACTCAATTCTTCATAGAGATAGAAAAAACAATTTGAAAAATTAGCATGAATAATAAATAAGCCCAGAATAGCAAAAACTATAATCAACAATAAGAGAACTTCATGGGGCATCACCATTTTTTGACCACAAGCTGTATTAGAGATTAATTGTAAGAAAAATTGCATATTATTTGTACAGAGACAGGAGGGTAGATCAATGAAATAGAATTGAAGATCCAGAAGTTAACTCTCACACATATGGTCACTAGATCTTTGACAAAGGAGCTAAAAAAAAGTTTCCATGGAAAAAAAAAAACAGGATCTTTAACAAATGGTGCTGGTTTATCTGGCAGTTAGCATGAAGAATGCAAATAGATCCACATCTATCTATATGCAGAAGGCTCAGTCCAAGTGGATCAAAGACCTCTACACAAAACCTAATCCACTGAAACAATTAGAACAGAAAAAAGGAAAGAGCTTATAGCACACAGGAACACGGGATAATTTTCTTAACAGAACACCCATGGCTATTGCTCTATAATCAAAAATCAACAAATGGAACCTCATGAAATTGCAAAGCTTCTTAGGACAAAAGACTAACAAAGAACACCAACAGATTTGGAAAAGATCTTAACCAATCCTACATCACATAGAGGGCTAAATTCCAATATATACAAAGAACACAAGAAATTGGACTCTATAGAACTAAACAATTCTATTAAATTGGAGTACAGAATTAAGGAAAGAAATCTCAATTGAGGAATAAAAAATGGCTGAAAAGCACCTAAAAATATGTTCAAAATCCCTAGTCATCAGGAAAATGCAAATCAAAACAACCCTCAAATTGTACTTCACATCAGTCAGAATGGTTAAGATCAAAAACTCAGTTGACAGCAGAAGCTGTCAGAGATGTGGAGAATGAGGCACAATCCTCCATTGTTGTTGTAGTTGTAAACTGGTACAACCACTCTATAAATAAGTCTTTTGGACTGGAAAATTGGACATAGTACTACCTGAATTCCCAACTATACAACTGCTGGCTATATACCCCAAAGGTTCTCCAACATTTAATGAGAACATATGTTTCATGATGTTCATAGCAGCCTTATTTTAATGTACAAAAGCTGAAAAGAACCCAGATATATTTCAACAAAGAAATAAACACAAATATTGTAGTATATTTACACAACGAAGTATTATTCAGCTATTAAACACAATGACTTCATGAAATCCTTAAGCAAATGAATGGAATTTGAAACTATCATGCTGAGTGAGGTGACCCAGTCATGAAAGGTCACTCATGTACTTACTGATAAGTGTATACTAGACTAAAAAATCTAGGAATATCCAAGAAACAATTCATAAAAATTATGAAGCTCAAAGAGAAGGAAGGACAGATGATGGATGCTTCTGTCCTTCTTAGAAGGGAGAACAAAACAATTCTTCAAGGAAATGATGGGACAATTGGAGCAGTAGGGATTGGATAAAAGATCATCCAAAGATTGCATCACCTTGGGAATCATCAGCAACTAAACCCATGCAATATTCCTGATGCCCATTACTGCTTACTGCCAGGTGTATGCTATGGATGCCTCCTTAAAGGCTCTACCAGAGCAATACAGATTCAGAGGAAGAAGTATACAGCTAACAATCGGACTGAACATAAGAACCCCAATGAAGGAGCTAGCAAAAAGACTCCAGGAGGTGAAAGGATCTAAAACCTCATTGGAAGAAAAAAAAAATATTAACTAACAAAAACCACGACAGCTCCAATGGACTAGACTGCTAACCATGAGTTCGGATGGAGAGAGCCATGTCTTCTGTGGTATATGTTGCAGAGGATAGAATTTTCTGGTATCAATGAGAGGAGAGGATTTTGCTTCAGTGGAAACTTGTTTTTCCATTGTAGGGAAGTGCCAATGTTTTGAGTTGGGAGAGAGATGACAAGAGCAGGAGCACCTTCATGGAAGCAATGGGAAGAGAGATTGGATTGGGGGAAAGTAGATAGCATCTAAAATGTAATTACAGAGAATATCCAATAAAAAATGTAATCTTTTCTTGACTTTCATTAATGAAGAAAATATATTCATTGGAAAAAATTAGAAGACAAAAATTCTCAGAGACACCATTGTAAAAAAATAGAAATTGTATTTGAATTTTTATATGGAAAATTTAACTATTTACAAATTACATAACCATTTGATAATATTTCACATATCAAACCTTATAAAGCTTCATTTAATTGAAAGTATGTGCATTAGTTTTATAATATCTCTACAACCTAGAGGTCAGAAGAGTACAATTAAAGTTTTTCCTGAGATAGGAAGGGCCATGCCTTTTAGGTATATTCACTTTTGCCCTTTCTCTTCTAAATTACTATAAGGAGATCCTTGGAGATTTGAATCATCTGAAGCATAATTATTAGCTCTGTGAATTGAGCCTCAAAATATCATAAATATCCACTTTCCCTTCCAGCTCTAGATTCTAAATTTTCTGTTCCCAAATACCACATATTTATGTTTCCTTTTCCTAACATTCTCATCAGTGACATGGGAAGTGTCATGAATTACTTTTTATCTACCAGTTTTCAACACAGGACCTGGCCATCATCACATACCTGGCAAGAGTGAAAAAGTGTATCAATCACATATGGTCTTTGTCAGGTGGAAATAATTTACAGCCTTGTAAGTATTAACATATGCAAGACACAAAAGAAAACAGGGTCATTATATTGTTGGTACCAGAAAGTTAAATGTATGTGTGGTGCTTTAATAATGGAGGAAATGCATCAATAAATGAAATTTTATCACAAATTCTATTAAGTTGGTGGAATTATTTATGAGTACTAACTTTATTTATTATTTGATTTGAGTATTAGCATATACTCTTATTGATTCTAACTTAAATAGAATATTTAACCGGAACAAGAAAATTGATGCCTCTCTTATATGTCTGCTGTTGATTAAAAATATCAAGTACCTAGTAATATAAATAAAAATAAATTTAACAATAGGATATAAATAGCAAAAACCAGTGAACTGTTAGAAGACAAATATCAAGAATCAGTGAACTGTGAGAGGAGCTGAGAGATATTGAACCAGTGTTGAAATGTTTGCTGTGCCAGTGAGTTTCTAAATTTATATTAAAGTAGATGATTTTAGAGGAAATATATTGTCCTTAGAAATATGGTTTAATTGAAAGCATCTTAGTATGTCACAAGAATGTGAAGCTAAGTGTCAAGATAAAGCTCTGGCTCCAGTGGGGCTTTATGATTTTCAACTGTACATGAGTGGGTTGTATTTGAGAGAAATAGGAAAAAACATGAAAACAAAAGAAATGTGAACAAATACTATCCTGAAAGCTTCTATTAGAAATGTTGCTAAAACATGTTATCGGATTCTTACAAGTAACATCAACAAAATAACCTGCAAACTCAGTTTTACTTCTTTACTAGTTCTCATGTAAATTTTACAGAATATGATGGGGCAAGAGGTTGCATAGATGGAGCTATGCATTAATTAGCATGTCTATCATGTTCAAAGATAGGGGATCTTAATTTACCAGTACCAAATAAAGGATGAAATAAGGAAAGAAGGAGCCAAAGAACTTAACAAAGAAACAAAGAGGCAGAAAAGACCAATATGTAGAGTGACAATTAGAAAATAATGTTGAAAAACAGAAAAATAATAAAATTCTGTACCTAAGTATGTTAACATATGCCTATGTATTACAAGGACTTGGAATACTGAGCCAGGATGACAAGATAAATGGCAAAGAGAAATAATAAAACAACCCTATTCTATTCTGGTAACTATATGTTTAGCTTAGAAAAGAAGATTGTGGGCTTAGCTTCAGCAGAAAGTGTGGACAGTAATGAGTAGGGAAGGCAGATAAAAATGAATATGTGGAAAGTATTATACATAGCTTGGAATGTTGCATTATGAAACTCATTTTCTTCAACAACCAAAAAGCAAAAACTATTCCTTAACCATTTTACATTATCAATTAATAACACATTCATAAACAATTGTGTAGAATAATTTTATAGTCAAAAATAAAAAAAAATGTTTATCAAAAAATGAAGGTGTTAAATGGTATACATGTATGTACAATTAAAAATATACTGACCTGATAATATCAGAGTTGTGAAAAAGCTAGCTCTTAGAAAAATATGAGTTACAAAATCAGAAAATGGGAAAATAAAAAACTATGTTAAACATGAAATTTAATTGACTGACAACAATTGATAAAACATGAATCTAAGTGTAATTTTTTATTAACTTTTGACTACGTTTTATTTTGTGTACAAAAGTGTTGTGTGTAGATACTTGAGGAAGCCATAATAGAATGTAAGTTCTTCCTGTATTTGATTTACAGGCTATTGTGAACAACCTGACCAGGATGCTGGGAACAAAACTTGGGTTCCCTGGTAACAAAGAAAGTGACTATAGTTGCTAAGCAAATTATCCACAGCTTATTTTAGCCTGTGTATTAAGAATATGAACCTCAGGAATTAAGGTTAGTGTTCTTTTTAAAGATTAAGTATGTATGCTAGGGCACTGAGGGTGGGTAGGCAGCTGGGGCAGGACTCTCCCAGAGGCAGGGAAGGGGACAGGGTTAAGAGGAGGGGAAACTGGAAAGTTGAATAACATTTAAAATGCAAGTAAAATAACCAATAAAAATGAATATATATGCATATAAATTTTTAACTAGCTTCTTAGATTTTCCAATAGAAATAGAGGGGGAAAAGCAATTAATTTTGCGCATGTAGTTTACTGGTTAGGGGAAATTTTATTGGATTAATTTTCAAAGAAATTTTCATGGAATAGTTGTTTGAAAATATTTTTCTCTCAAATATATTTTGCCTAGAGTTTCAAAATATGATGGATGTTGATCAATTTTCTCTCAGAGTACATTTAAAAAATTGTTATAAAAATGTGCCATAACTGGGAATTATAACTAAAGTTATACTGTACATGACTTTGTCTGTTTTGAATTATTATCAAAATGCTCAAGACAAAAAAGCTTTTTAAAAAATAGTTTATGTACCTCACAGTTTATTGTCTATAACTTTAAACCTTGTAGTACAGGCTTGGATGATATTCTCTTCATGAATGAAGAAATAAAAATGTTTTGAAGAAGTTGTAATATATTACAAAAGGAATCTAGAGGAGATGGAGCAACATGATACCCACAAAACCTAACTTAATTGGTGAATGTCCCATGAGTTCCCTTTTTTAGTTTCTTTTTTGGCCTGTTTTATCCTGTGCATATTCATTTTATTTCATTTGCTTCCTCCTTAGGCCTTCCTTTCCCTTCCCTCTTATTCATTTCTCTTTTCCTCTCTTTTTGTTTCTAACCTTAATACATTTGCTCCTTTCCTCCTATCTTTCATTCCTTCATCCTCTTTGTTCCTTCATATTTCCCCTTTTATCCTCCATTCATTATCCATTTTATGTTGGGATTCAATTTAGTTTCTTTGCTAAATTGACTACTAAAGTCAGCACCACTGACGTCAATTTAAATCATGAATTATGTGTCTTAAATTCTGGAACTAAATACCACATAGAAAACCAACTATGAACCATTTTGCAGTAAACATGTTATGTTTAAACCTTAAAACTTAGTGTGTATGAATAATTACTTATGAATTTCTGGATTAAAAGTATACATATGCAGCTTGTTGCTTTTATAATGCATAATTCACTAGAGCTGCCTTTTTATTGAAAAAATATTCTAGTCCCATGAAACAATATAATTTAACAAATAACAAGGAATTCCTTCTCCTTGGAATCCCAGAGGACCCTGAACTGCAGCCCATATTATTTGTATTATTTATGTTCATATACCTGCTGACTGTGCTTGGAAATGTGCTCATCATCTTAGCCATCAGCACTGATTCCCATCGCCACAGCCCTATGTACTTCTTTCTCTACTGCCTTTCATTGTCTGACATGGGCTTCAGCAGCAGCACCATCCCCAACATCCTGATAAACATGCGGACCCATAGCAAATCTATAACTTATGCAGCCTGCTTAACTCAGGTGTCTTTCTTCTTCTTTTTTGGGTGTATGGACAGCCTACTACTCGCTGTGATGGCCTATGACCGATGGGTAGCCATTTGCCACCCTCTACACTACCAAGTCATTCTTAATCCTCGTCTGTGCAGATGCTTGGTTATCTTTTCATTTTGTATCAGTCTCATTGATTCTCAGACACACTGCTTGATGGTGTCACAACTAACATTTTGCACTAACATAGAAATCCCTCATTTCTTCTGTGATGTTCCAGAGCTTCTAAAACTTGCATGTTCTGATCCCTCTATCCGTAAAATAGACATATTTTTTGTCAGTATACTTTTTGGTTTCCTCCCTGCCTCAGGAATCTTTTATTCCTATTATAAAATTATTTCCTCCATTGTTAGAGTCCCTTCATTGTTAGGGAAATATAAAGCCTTCTATACGTGTGGATCTCACCTGTCAGTTGTTTGCTTATTTTATGGAACAGGTCTTGGTGTGTACCTTAATTCATCTTTTTCTAGTTCTTCCAAGGAAAGTATGGTGGCCTCAGTAATGTATACCATGGTGGTTCCCATGATGAACCCCTACATCTATAGCCTGAGGAACAAGGATATCAAGAAAGCCCTCCAGAAACTTTTCAGTCAAATTACATAAGTCACCTTCCTGGATAATCCCTTAATATATAGTTACTTCAGTTGTGGGTCACATAACTGATATATAGTGAAACATGTACTGACTATATAAATTTGTGAATAAAAAATGTTCAAAATTTGATAATACGAGTGGTGAATCTAGTTATATTGTTCTTTGTGTTCATGTTACATGTTATAGCTTTAATGTGGACTATTTTCTGACCATATGACTGTAAAAATTGTCACATCACATGTTTTTACACGATGAAATACCAAAGAATGCAGGCAGAAATATTCTATTCAGATTTGACTGTTAAATATTTCCATTTGTTTACCACATGCACAAATGAAAACATAATTGTTTAATTTCATGAAGAAAAGACATTCCATAGTTTCCTAACATAATTGATCTGCATGTGAATATGAAATTGATATAATTTGACTTTTATACAAAATGTATAATTTTAACAATTGATTTTGTATTGCTGTCTTGAGTTTCATAAAGCAGCCAATTACAATATATTTTCTGTGTAAGGTATACTCATTCCCTTTTGATCATGTGAACACTAATATTAATTGCATTATCTTGGTTTAACCCTAATCTTGAACATATATTGGCAATATTAATAAGACTTAAGAGGCTACTTGCAGTGACTATGAAATTTGATTCAAATCCTGTATTAAACGATGTAGAGAGAGTTTGTGGTAGTGAAATGAAAACGTGCGATTTATGTGCTTATACATCATTATACACAAGAATGAACTTCATAAATGTATAGAAAACATTTATATTACTAAAATAGTTTTAACATGATATTACAGCTTAGTACACTCCTTTCTTGGAGATATAGGTTGGTTTCAAAACTTTGATAATATGAAAAATGCTGTCTAAACAGTATACTACAAATATCTCCAACTATGTCAGTGATATATGTGGTTAGAATCCTCTGAATAAATGTCCAGAAACAATACAGATAGAATACATTTAGTGTTATTTTTGGAGAGTTTTTATACTGATTTGACATAGGCAGAATAGTATACATTTCTACTAGAAGTGTATAATTCAAATAAAATTAATGAAAGAAAAGTTCAACATAGGTTGGGTTGGCTGAAGTCCCAGGCTTGAAGAAAATTTAGAGTGTTTGTATCACTCATTCACAGAAAATGTCAAATCCTAAACCTCTCAAAAATATAATATATAGAAACTCTTGAATACTCTGAAAATCAAGAATTTGAACACTACTAATATAGAAGAAACTAAAATCAAATATCTAAAATTATTCCCAAAAAATTATAAATACTTAAGTAAAAATATTTTTTAAACAACTTTATTTTACAAAACAAAGATAAATGTACAGATTTTAAACATTTTTTTGCTTAAAATTATACATTTTTGTCAGTACTGTTTTTTCAGATATTAAAATAATTTTTACATAAAACTATGTGAATATATTTTTTAGTCAGTACTTGATTTTTTCAAGGACTAGACAGTATGCATAGAAAACCTAATAGTTACAATGAGCATAAAGTACATGCAAAACAAAACGCAACATGGAAATAGTCAAAGTCTTCTTGTTTTGTAAATATATTTTTTTTGTTTTCTTTATTTCTTGGACTTCATACAGTCTGTGAGTTCTTTCTGGGGGAGTGCAAGCCTCTGGGGTTAGCATTCCAATATCACTGACTGCATATTATGTCTGTCCTTTTGTGACTGGGTTATCTCACTCAGGATGATATTCTCTAGATGCAGCCATTTTCTTAAGAATTTGGTTAAGTCATTGTTTCTGGTGGCTGAGTAGTATTCCATTGTGTATATGTACCACAATTTTTGTATCCATTCATCTTCTTAAGGACATCTGTGTTCCTTCCAGCTTCTGGCTACTATAAATAAAGCCGCTATGAACACTGTGGTGCATATATCTTTGTTGTGTATTATAATGTCTCTGGGGTATATGCCCAGAAGTGGAATAGCTGGGTCATCAGGTAGTACTATATCCAATTTTCTGGGGTATAGCCAGACAATGTCCTTAGCCTTACAGAAACTTTGAAATCTCATTAAGTCCCATTTGTTAATCTTTGACCTTAGAGCTTGAGCCATTGGTGTTTTGTTCAGGAAATTTTCTCCTGTGCCTATGTGTTCTAAGGTTTTCCCTACTTTCTCATCTAATAGTTTCAGTGTATCTGGTTTAATGTGGAGATCTTTGATCCACTTACACTTGAGCTTTGTACAAGGAGATAATAATGGGTCTATTTTCATTCTTTTGCATGCTGAGTGGCAGTTGGACCAGCAACATTTGTTGAATAGGCTGTCCTTTTTTCATTGAATGTTTACGGCTCATTTGTCAAAAATCAGGTGACCATATACATGAGGGCTCATTTCTGGATCTTCTATTTTATTCCATTGATCCACATGCCTATTTCTGTACCAGTACCATGCAGTTTTCAGCACAATTGCCTTGTAATATAGCTTGAGGTCAGGGATAGTGATTCCCGAAGATGTTTTTTGTTGTTGAGGATGGATTTCTCTATTCTAGGTCTTTTGTTATTCCATATGAAATTGCACATTGATCTTTCCAATTCCATGAAGAACTGGGTTGGAATTTTGATGGGGATTGCATTGAATCTGTAGATTGCTTTTGGTAGGATGGCCATTTTTAAAATGTTGATCTTTCCAATCCATGAGCATGGGAGATCTTTCTATTTTCTGAGATCCTCCTCAATTTCTTTCTTTAGAGGTTTGAAGTTCTTGTCGTACAGGTCCTTCACTTGCTTAGTTAAAGTCACACCAAGGTATTTCATAGTTTTTGTGACGATTGTGAAGGGTACTTTTCCCTAATTTCTTTCTCCACATGTTTGTCCTTTGAGTATAGGAAGGCTACTGATTTGTTCGAGTTAATTTTGTATCCAGCCACTTTGCTGAACTTGTTTATCAGCTGTAGGAGTTCTCTGCTGGAATTTTTGGGGTCACTCAAGTACACTATCATGTCAGCGGCAAAGAGTGATATTTTTATCTCTTCCTTTCCTATTTTTATCCACTTGATCGCCTTTTGTAAAAATATTTTTAATCTAATAAAAATTATGCTTGTCACAAGATAACAAACATGCAGGATAGTCAATGGGTAAGACAAAAAGTAAAACCTTTTTATGATACCTACTAATTCAAAGAACAGAGAACAGAGTGAGAATATTAAATGTAAATGGCACAAGGGAAATTACCAGTAAAACAATAGCAGGTTCATTAGAATAATACCTGAAACAGTTAAAGCAATTTACAATAATGCCACATCAACTACAATGTTATTGGAAAGAAATTCAAAGCAGTTCACTAAAATCAGGAACAAGAAAAATATGTCCATTCTTGAAACCTACTTAATGTAGTGCTTAATATCTTAGAAGAATATGAAATCTTAAAAAATTTATAGATTATATATAGTAAAAGAAGTCAAAACATCTATATTTCATGTCTTAAGACATTATACATTAAAAACAACACTATCTGAACATTTCTTCAAATGTGAATGCATTAAAAGTAATAAAATAAAAATTAAAATATAAACACCATTACATTTTCTATGTAAAAACAAATACCCCAAAGAAGAAATTGACAAAATAATACTATTCACAGTAGCTATAATATTATATAATGAGAAGTTAAAAATACTAAAAATAAAGTTAAAAAGATACAAAAATAAAGTAAGACAACCAATTCTCATGTACTATTAATATTAGATTTTTGGAATGGTCATCTTAACCAAAGAAAATCTCCAGATTAATGTTAATCATTATTAACATTTCCAAAGTTGTTCTTTATGGACATTTAAAAAACAATCTAACTTCTATATGGAAATATATAAAGTCCAAGATAACCAAAATAATTGTGACCAACTTCCTAACCAACCCTCCAGAAAAACTAATGTTGGTATCACCATCCTAGATTTCAGGTGAAATTGAAAGTGTAAAGTAATAAAAACAGAATTGTACTCATGAAAATATGAAGTCTTTTTTGGGTTTTAGCGTTTTCATTTTTTATTGGATATTCCCTTCCTTTACATTTCAAATTTTATCTGCTTCCCTTAATCCACCCCCCCCCCCTTTTTTCCAATTGCCTCTATTAAGGTGCTCCCTCTTCCAAACACTTTTTTTCATCTCAGCACTTTGGCATTCCCCTACAATGGGAAAACATTAGACCAAAGGCCTCTATTCCTATTGATATCACATAATGCCATCCTCTGCTACATAATCAAGTGGAGCCATGGGGCTCTCCATGTGTACCCATTTGTTGGTATTGTAGTCCTTGGGAGCTCTGGAGGATTTGGTTCATTGATAATATTGTTCTTCCCATGGAGTTGTAAACCCTTTCAGTTCCTTCATTCCTTTCTCCAGCACCCTCATTGGGATTCCCATGCTAAGTCTGATGGTTAGCTGCAAGCATCCTCAACTGTACCTATATGACTGCGGGAGACCCACTGAGGAGGCATCTTTCAGGCGCAGCCAATAAGCACTTCTTGGAATCATTAATAGATCAAGCAAACCCTATAAGTAAGATCACTCAATATTGTCTCTCTATCTGGTTTGCCTATGTCAGTATTTTCTGTTTCTATTAATTGAACTGCAGACCTTAGAATTTCATATTTTCAATACCACTAATTAATATTTTATAGTATGCATATATCATATTTTCATTACTCATATATTTTTGTAGGACATTTAGCTTGTGACCATTTCCTGAATTTTGTGACCAAAACTTCAATCGAAGAGTGAAACTAGAGGACAACTATAAATTATTTCTTACTACAGTAATATTATTTTATTATGCATCTATTTAATTTGTTGACTTCTTCTTTCTTTAATTTCATAATTTGACTATGTCTCTTAAAATAAGTATTGGAGTGTTCCTTTATCTATATCTTCTGAGTTGTTGAAAAAGTACTCAAAATACATCTTACTTGAATGTCTGGAATAATTCTTTAACTTCATCTGGTACTATACTTTTGTTAACAGTAAAGCTCTTCAGTTTTGTTTTATTTTGCTTATTCATTATATATCTATTTAACTTGTTGACTTCTTCTTTGTTTAATTTTCATGGTTTGACTGTATCTAGAAAATTACTCATTTAGTTTAGATTTTCGAGCTTCAAATATATCAATATTAAAATATCCCCTTGTAACATTACTAATTTCCTTGATGTCTAGTTATGTTTCCCTGTATATTTCAAACTTTGTTAACTAAAGGTGTATGGTGTTTTATTGTTTTTTTGCCATTTTATTTTGTCCTTTTTAACATTAACATTAGATAGTCTGAATTAACATTTGAGAAATTATTCCTTTCACTTGCCCCCCTCACATACACCGTCCCCCTCCATTTGCCTTCACAAAAGTGCACTCCCTACTGAACTCCCTCTACACACCATTGCCTTGTCAATCCACTACATTGGGAAAACATGCCCTCTCTGGAATAAAAGTCTCTTCTCATATTGATGCCAGAGACTGCTATCTTCAGCTACATATGCAAATGGATCAAGAGGTCACTCAAAGTGGCCACAAAGTTTGGTGTTTTACTCCATGGGAGGTTTTTTTTGTGGGGGTTTGATTAGTTGATAATGTTGTTATCTTCCCATGAGACTGCAACCCATTTCAGCTCCTTCAGTTCTTTCTTTAGCACTTTCATTGGGATTCCCATGTTCAGTCAGATGGTTACTTGCAAACATGATCAGCTGTATCTGTATAACTCTGGAAGAACCACTGAGAAGGCATCACTACCAGGTTAATGCCAGTAAATATGTCTTGGCATCAGCAATAGTGCTTGGGTTTCATGGTTGAATATGGGGTAGATTCCACGTTGAGTTAGTGTCTGTATGATCTTTTCTTTAATACCTGTTTCTCAATTTAACCTTGTATTTCATCCTGTGTTTGTTTTGCTCTCCCTTTTAATAAGATTGAGGCATTCCCATTTTGGTTTTTCTTATTTTTGAGCTTCTTGTTTCATAGGTATTTAGAGATCTCTGGGTTTAGTATCTGTTTATCAATGAGTGCATACCATGTGTGTTCTTTTGTAACTGGCTTACTTCACTCAGGATGATAGCCATCACTTACATTCATTTGCCTACGAATTTCATGATGTCATTGTTTCTGATACCTGAGTAGTTCTCCATTGTGTAAATATGCCACAATTTCTGTATCCTTTCCTCCACTGAAGGACATGCAGGTATATAACAACTTCTGGCTATTATAAATAAGGCTGCTATAAAGATGGAGGAGCATGCATCCTAGTTATATGGTGGAACATCTTTGTGGTATATGCCCATAAGTGAAATAGCTGAATCTTCTGGTAGTACCATGTCCAATTTTCTCAGATAAATTTCCAGAGTATTTGTACCAGCTTACAACCCTACCAACGGTGGAGAAGTTTGCCTCTTTTACCACATCCTCATTAGCATCAGATGTTATCTGAGTCTTTAATCTAACCATCCTAACAGGTTTGGGGTGGAATCTCAGGGTTATTTTGATTTGATTTCCCTAATGACTAGAGATGTTGAGCATTTCATTATGTGCATCTCAGCCTAGCGGTATTCCTCTGTTAAGAATTATTTGTTTAGATCTGTAGCTCACTTTTAATAAGATTATTTGATTCTTTGAGTTTAATTTTTTGAGTTCTCTGTATATGTTGGATATTATTCCTCAATCATCTGTAGGATTGGTAAAGATCCTTTACAAATCTGTTGGCTGACATTTTGTCTTCTTGACGATGTGCTTAACCTTACAGAAACTTTGCAATTTTACTAGATTCCATTTATCAAATCATGATCTTAGAGGTAAAGCCATTGGTATTCTATTCAGGAAAATTTTCCTGTGCCTATATGTTCTATGATCCTCTACACTTTCTCTTGTAATTACTTCAGTGTTCCTTGTTTTATATGAAGATTTTTGATTTACTTGCACTTGAGCTTTATACGAGGTGATAAGAAAAGAATTATTTGCATATTTTGCATGCTGACTGCCAATTTAACAAATACCAATTGTTGAAGAGGCTGTTTTATTTTCCACTGAATGATTTTGGCCCCTTTGTCAAAAATCAAGTGACTGTGGGTATTTGGGTTCATTTCTGAGCCTTCCATTCTACTCCATTGGGCTAGGTGTCTATTTCTATACAAATATTGTGCAGTTTTTAATCACAAACACTTTGTCTATATCTTGAGATCAGGGATGCTGATTCCCCAGAAGTTCTTTTATTATTGAAAAGAAATTTTGCTACCCTAGGGATTTTTCTATTCCACATAAATTTTCAAATTTGTCTTTCCAAATCTATGAAGAATTGAGTTGGAATTTTGATGACAATTACATTGAAACACTAGATTGCTTTTGGCAAAATTACCATTTTATCAATATTGAACTTTCGAATCCATGAGCATTAGAGATTTTTCCATCTTTTGAGATCTTCTTCATTTTCCTTTTTTAGAGGTTTAAAGTTCTTGTCATAAAGACCATTCACCTTCCAGTTATGGTCACACCAAGGTATTTTATATTATTTGCAGCAATTGTGAAGGTTGACTTTCCTCTAATTTTCTTCTCAGCATGTTTATCCTTTGAGTAGAGGAATGCTACTGATATATTTGAGTTAATTTTTTATCCAGCCACTTTTCTGAAGTTTTTCATCAGTTGTAAAGTTCTCTGGTGAAATTTTTGTGGTCACTGAAGTATAATATCATATCATCTGCAAATAGTGATTCTTTGACTTTTTCCTTTTCAATGTATCTCTATAACTTTTTTGTTGTCTAATTGCTCTGGCAAGAATTCCTGTACTTTTTAATATGTAGGGGGAGAGTAGGGAGACCTCAGAGAGAGGGCCATGTGTTTGTTATAAGGACTTAAGACCTGAATGCAGATAAGCTCCTGCAACAGCCTCACAAGTGTTTCATACCTGAGCACACAGTGAGTCTGTTACACACCTTAAACTTCTATCCAGGTAATACATTTCAGGATTGCTTAGAGCACAGATGCTGTGATGCATTCTGGGATCTATATTTTCTGGCCAAAAACAAGTGCAGGGTGACCACCCTCAGGACTCTGGACTTGCAGGCAGAATGCTTAACTCCCAAAACAACCTCACAAGTGCTCTTTTACCTGAGCCTATGGTGACAGAAACAAGTCACTGCTCTCAGAACCCACTGACTACCTGCAAATAGCCAAACACCTAGGAGAAGTTGCCTTGCTGAGCCTACAGGCCCTCCGACACATAGTAGAGAGAAGCTACAGTCAGAGACAACATGATCACCTATAATCATAGATAACAAAAATACAAAAGGTAAGCACAAGTACCTTAGCAACAGAAATCAAGTCAACCTGGCAATATCAGAACCCAGCTCTCCAATCATAGCATGTAGTGGATATCAAGTATACCAAGAAATGCAATATTTAGACCTAAAATCATAATACATGATGATGATATAGATTATCAAGAAGCACATGAACAACTCCATTAAACTATTACAAGAGAATTGGGAGAACACACATGAGCAAATAGAAGCCCTTAGAGAGAAAACACAAAAATCACTGAAAGAACAATAGGAAAGCAAAGCCAAACAGGTGAAGAAATTGAAAGCAGAAATAGAAGCCATGAAGAAAACATAAAAAGAGATAACCCTGGAGATAGAAAACCTAAGAAAGAAATCAGGAGTCATAGATGCAAGTATCACCAACAGATTACAAAAGATGAAAGAGAGGATCTCTGGGGCAAAAGACAACATAGAAAACATTGACAGAACAATCAAAGAAAATGCAAACATCAAAAAGCTCCTAACACAAAACATCCAGGATATCCAGGACACAATGAAAAGACCTACCCTAAGGATAATAAGTGTAGAAAAGGGTGAAGACTCCCAATTAAAAGGCACAGTTTATATTTCCAACAAAAACATAGAAGAATATTCTCTAACCTTGAGAATTAGATGACCATAAATATACAAGTATTCTATAGAGTTTCACATAGATTGGACCATAAAAAACCCCTCCCAACAAATAATATTCAAGAGAGTGAAAGTTCAAAACAAAGAAAGAATCCTAAAAGCAGTTTAAAAAAAAGGATAAGTAACATACAATGGTAGACCAATCAGAATTACACCAGATTTTCAACAGAGACTATAAAAGCTAGACTCCTAGGCAGACCCTAAGCGTGCACAAATGCCAACCCAGGATACTGTATTTGGCAAAACTCTCAATTACCATATATGGAGGAACAAAGATATTCCAGGACTAAAGCAAATTTACACAACTTTTGTCCACACATCCAGCCCTTCAATGGGCAATAGATGGAAAACTCCAATAGAAGAAGGGAAACTACACCCAAGGAAAAGCAAGAAAATAATCATGCAACAAAAATCAAAACAAGAAATACACACAAACATAATTCTACCTCTAACAACAAAAATAACAGGAAACAACCATCAATATTGCTTAATATCTCTTAGCATCAATGGACTCAATTCCCCAATTAAAACAACATAGACTATTGACTGGGTATGCAAACAGGATACAGAATTTTGCTGCATTTAGGAAAAATATTGCAGAGACAAAGGCAGACACTACCTCAGAGTAAAAGGCTGTGAAAAAAACCTTCCAAGCAAATGGTTCCAAGAACCAAGCAGGAGTAGTCATTCTAATATCAAATAAAATATATTTTCAACCAAAAGTTATCAAAAATTATAAGAAAGGACAACTTTTACTCACTTGTAGATTATTTTTTTTATGTACAGATGCACTGATTAATTACTAAGCAAAGAATGTACTTGTTGCTGAATGACATCTGAGAGATAAGTCCCAATTGTTAAGCAAGTTTCAAACTAGTTTGTGATCTGACCTTAATTGAGCTTTATCTACCAGAATGGAATTAAGGTCTGTACAAAACCAAATGTCTGTTACTATAACTTCTGCATCACAATTAAAATCCAAAGAGTTTATTAAAAACAGTCAACTCAATCAAAACCCATTACTTCAGAATCAATAGCTTCTTTGAAGTCACAGTAACACTTAAATATGGTTAAGACTCGAAAACACTGTTGTCCTTTCTTCCCAATCAGTGATTTGTGGATGTGTGGGATGACACCACCACCAGCAATGGTAGCCTTGATCATAGAATCCAATTCTTCATCTCCGAGTATAGCAAGTTGCAAGTGACAAGTGGTAATACGCTTTACCTTCAAGTCTTTTGATGCATTTCCTGCCAACTCAAGTACCTCTGTGGTGAGGTACTCCAGGATGGCTGTGCTGTACACAGCAGCGGTTGCACCCACATGTCCCTGGCTGGTTGTCCTAGATTTCAGGTGTCGATGAATACCGCCCACAGGGAACTGCAAGCCAGCTCGCTGCAAGCAGGAAACCGCCTTTGTCTTGGCCTTTCCGGAGTCCTTTCCAGCCTTACTGACAGCCGTCTTGGACTGTGCTGAAGCTTGGACAAGCCAGGAAGAGAGGAAGTCAGGGGGACACTCAGCGAGATCTCGGTGCCCACTCCTCCCTCTTACCACGATTCAAACTCTCACTTGTAAATTCTTGATCTTAGAGCATAAGCCATTGATGTTCTTTTTAGGAAATTTTCCCTTGTGCCTATGTGTTCTAAATCTTCCCACTTTCTATTATAACAGTTTCAGTGAACCTGCTTTTATGTTGAGGTCTTTGATCCACTTGAATGTGAATTTTGTTCAAGGAGCTTAAAGAAAATGATTGATTTGCATTCTTATAAATGCTAATTTCCAGTTGAATCAACAACATTTGTTAAAGACGCTGTCCTGTTTTCATTGAATGTTTCTAATTCCTTTGTCCATGAATAAGTGAGCATAGCTGTCTGGATTCATTTGTGGGTCTTCGGTTCTGTTCCATTGATATACCTGTATATCTCTGTACCAATACTGTGAGGTTTTTATCACAGTTGATTTGTAATATAACTTAAGGTCAAGGATGGTGATTCTTTTATTGTGGAGAATGGATGTTGCGATCCTAAATTTTTGGTTATTGCAGATGAATTTTCAAATTGTTTTTTCAAACTCTATGAAGAATTGAGTAAAAATTTTGATGGGGATTTTACTAAGCCTGTAATTTGCTTTTGGCAAAAAGAGCATTTTTAAATTATTGACCTCTCTAATTCATGAGAATGTAAGATTTTTCTATCTTATAAGATCTTTATCAATTTCCTTCTTTAGAGATTGGTTGTTCTTTTCATACCACTCTTTTACTTGCTTCACAACAATATATTTCATATTGTTTGTTATTATTGTGGAGAATGTCTTTTCTGTAATTTATTTCTCAGATGTTTATCTTTTGTAAAGATGAAGGCTACTGATTTGTTGTTTGGAATAATTTTTAATCCAGCCACTTTGCTGAAGTTGTTTATTAGCTGTAGGAGTTCTCTGGTGGAACTTTTGGGTCACTTAAATATACTATCATATAATTGGCAAATAATGATATTTTGAATTCTGTTTTTCCAACTTGTATCTCTTTGACTTCCTTTTTCTTGTCTAATTTCTCAGGCTAGGAATTTCAGTACTATATTTAATAGGTAGGTTGAGAGTGAGCATCCTTGTCCAGTCCCTAATTTTAGTGGGATTGCTTGAAGTTTCTCACCATTAAGTTTAATGTTGGAAACTAGTTTGCTTTATCTTTTTTATTATGTTTAGGCATGGGCCTGGAAATGCTGACCTTTTCAAGACTTTTAACGGAAAGGGGTGTTGAATTTTGTCAAATATTTTCTCAGCATCTAATGAGATAATCATGTCTTTTCTTTTGTTGAATTAATTTTGTTTATGTGGTGCATTACATGAATGCATTTCAGTACATTGAACTATCCCCACATCCCTAGGATGAAGGCTACTTGATTAGGATGAATAATTGTTCTTGGATTTGGGATTTCAGGAGTCTTAATGATTATATTGCATCGATGATCAAGAGAAACATTGGTTTAAAGTACTTTTTTATATAGAGTCTTTGTGTGGTAAGGTTTGAATGCAAATGGGGCTTTGAAGAACAAGTTGAATAGTGTTCCTTCTGTTTCAATTTTGTGAAAATTTTGGAACAGTTTGAGTATTAAGTCTTCTCTGAAACTCTGAAAAATTCTGCACTGAACCCATCTGGTCCTGTGCTTTTTTTCACTGGGAGTTTTTTGATGACTGCTTCTATTTCTTTAGGTGTTATGGGAATGTTTAGATGTTTTATCTGATCCTGATTTAACTTTGGTATCTGGTATCTGTCTAGAAATTTGTCCATTTTATCTAGATTTTCCAGTTTTGTTGACTAGAGGCTTTTGTAGTGGGATGTGATGAGTTTTTTAATTTCCTCAACTCCTTATTGTTATGTCTTCTCCTTTCATTTCTCATCTTGTTAATTTGGATATTCTCTCTGTGCCCTTCTGTTATTCTGCCTAAGGTTTATTCTTATCTCATTGATTTTTAAAGAGCCAGTCTATATTTTTTGTTGATTCTTTGTATAGTTCTTTTTTTTTCGTACTTGGTTGATTTGTGCTTTGAGTTTGATTGTTTCCTGGCATCTACTCCTCTTCCGTGTATCTGCTTCCTTTTGTTCTAGATCTTTCAAGAGTGTTGTCAAGATGCTGGTGTATGTTCTCTCCAGTTTCTTTATGGAGGCATTCAGAGATATGTGTTTTCCTCTTATTATCGCTTTTATAGCATCTTATAAGTTTGGGTATGTTGTGCTTTCATTTTCATTAAATTGTAAAAAAATCCTTAATTTCTTTTTTTATTTCTTCCTTGACCATGTTATCATTAAGTAACACCTTGTTCAGTTTCCATGTGTAAGTGTACTTTTTTTTTGTTTTTGTTGTTATTAAAGAAAAACTTTCATCCATGATGATCTGACAGGATGCATGGTAGTATTTCTATTTTCATATGTGTATTGATGTTTGTTTTTTGACCAAGTATATAGTCAATTTTAGATAAGGTACCATAAGGTGCTTAGAAGAAGATATATTCTTTGCTAGTTTTGCAGTGTCTCTGTGCAGTTTCTGCTTTTATGATCTGCCCATTGATAAGACTTGTGTTTTCAAATCTCCCACTCTTATTGTGTGTTGTGAAAAATATGCTTTAGAAGGGTTTCTTTTATAAATATGAATGGTCTTGCATTTGGACCATAGATGTTCAAGATTCAGAATTCATCTTGATATATCATTTCTGTGATGAGTAAAAGTATCTTCCTTTATGTATTTTAATATCTTTACATTAAAATCTATTTTATTTGATATTATAATGACTGCTCCAACATGTTTCTTGAGACCATTCCCTTGGATGGTTATCTTTCTCACTCTTTTACTCTGAGATAGTGTCTTTCTTTGGCTATGAAATGAGTTTCCTGTAGGCAGCAAAATGCTTGATCATGTTTACTTGTACAGTCTTATACATTTTGATTTTTATTTGGTAATTAAGTCTATGAATATTAGTTGATATGAAGGAATCTTAATGGTTGTTTCCTGTTATTTTTGTTGTTAGAGGTAGAATTAGGTTTGGGTGTGTTTCTTCTTTTGTTTTTCTTGCATGATTATTTTCTTGTTTATCATTTGGTGTAGTTTAGCTTCTTGTATTTGAGTTTTTCATCTATTATCCATTTTAGAGAAGGATGTGACAAAATACTATGTAAATTTGATGCCTCAGTTGTACTTAGAAGTGAGAACAAAACAGGGGAGGAAATACAAGGTCAAATAGAGAAGCAGGGATTGAAGCAATGATCTACAGAGACTGCTTCACCTGGAGAATCACAGCATATTCAGCCACTAAACAAAATTCAAGCACTATTGATGGTGCCAATATGTGTTTACTGGCAGGAACCAGACATGAGTGTCTCCTCAGAGGTTCTCCCAGAGTCATACAGATAAAGATGAGGATGCTTGCAGCTAAACATCAGACTGAACACAGGGACCCCAATGAAAGAACTAGAATAAGGACTGAAATAGCTAAAAGATTTGCACCCTCATGGGAAAAAAATATCAGCAGCAACCAAAACATTGATGGGAATAGGATGAATGACAGAGAGAGGAACTTCATAGAAGCAAGTGTGGGGGAGGATTAAGGGGAGTAGCAGAAAGGGTATAACATTAAAAATGTAAACTCAGAGAAATAACTAATAAAATTGAAAAAGAAAAAAAAAAACAAACCAAAAGAGAGACAACCCTGGTGATAGAAAACTAGGAAATGCATCAGGAGTCAAAGAATCCAGCATCACCAACACAATACAAGAGATGGAAAAGAGAATCTTAGAAGCAGAATATAACATAGAATGCATTGACACATCTGTCATATAAAATATAAAACTTAAAAAGTTTATAACCAAAAATTTAAGGAAATGTAAAACACAATGAGAAGACCAAATATTAGGAAAAAGGGTGTAGAAGCAAGCGAAGACTACCAACTGAAGGGCTAGTAAATATGTTCAATGAAATTATAGAAGAAACTTTCCTTACCTAACGACAGAGATAACCATGAATATACAAGAAGCATAAAGAATTCCAAATATATTAGCCTAAAAGAAATTCCCCCTAACACATAATAGTCAAAATACCAAACGTTAAAAAGAAAGAAAGTATACTAAACACAGTAAAGGAAAGAGGACACATAACATATAAAGAAAAACAGATAAAAATTACACCAGATTTCTCAACAATAACTGTGAATGCTAGAAGATTCTAGACAGACATCATATAAACGCTAAGAGAACACAAATGCCAGCCAATGTAGATATATCCTGCACAATTCTCAGGAACTATAGATGGAGGAACCAATATTTTCCATGAGAAAAATTTACATCATATCTGTTTACAAATACAGGTACAAAGAGTACAAGGGATAATCTGAAAAACTCCAACATGAGCAGAAAAACTGTACCCTTGGAAAACAAGAAAATAATTATCTTGAAAAAATAAAATAAAAGAAAAGTAAAGTAAAAGGGCATATAAACATGTATCACTGTCCAACAAGAACAGTAACAGGAGAAACAATTATTATTCCTTAATACATTTTGACATCAATGGACACTATTCCTCAATAAAAAGAAAGAGATTATCAGACTTAATTTGTAAACAGGACCCATCAATTTGCTGTATATACAAAACTCATTTCAACAAAAAAGACAGGCACTACCTCAAAGTAAAAGGTTGGGAAGAAAACTTTCCAAGCCAATGGTCCCAAGAAACAAGCTGCATATCCATCTATCGAATAAAATAGGTCTTCAACCAAACGGAGTCAAAAAAAATTAAATAACAGAAAATGAATGATACTCTTTATCATCCTAAGCAAAATCTATTCAGATATTATCTCCAAACCTGAATATATGCTCCAAATACAAGGGTACCCATCTTCATAAAAGAACTCCATTAAGCTCAAAGCATATATTGTTCCACACACAATAATTGTAGGAGATTTCAACACTCATCAATAAATAGATCATAGAAGCACAAACTGAACAGATACACTGTGAAGGTTAGATAAGTTTTGAACCAAATGGATTTAACATACATCCATAGAATATTTCATCCCACAACAAAAGAATGTACCCCTTTCTCAGCACCTCACTGAACCTGCTCAAAAATTGACCATGTAGTCAGTCACAAAGCAAGCCTCAAAGAATACTAGAATATCAAAATAATCCAATGCATCCTATCAGATCACCATGCACAAAGGCTGATCTTTATTAAAAACAAAGACAACAAAAAGCACACATACCCTTGGATGTTGGACAATGCTCTTCTCAACAATAGCTTGGCCAAGGAAAAATAAATAAAGATATCAAAGACTCTTTAGAATTTATTAAAATTAATATGTAACATACACAAATATGGGATTCAATCTAAGAAGTTCTAAGGGAAAACATCATAGCTCTGAGTGCATCCAAACAGAATCTGGAGAGAGCATACACGAATAGCTTGAAAATAAAAATAAAATTAAATATACATAGAATCAACAAAACCAAAATATGTTTCTTTGAAAACATCCACAAAAATGATAAACGATTAGACAGAAGAATTAAAGGATTCAGAGAGAGTATCCACATTATCAAAATCAGAAATGAATGTGGAAATATAACAACAGAAAATTTGAAAATCTAAGAAGTCATCAAATCCTACAAAAGCCTATACTCAGAAAACTGGAAAATGTACAGGAAATGGACTATTTTCTAGACAGATACTAGATATCAATGTTAAATCAAGATCAGAAAGACTATCCAAACAGCCCCATAACACTAAAAGATTAGAAGATCATCAAAATCAACCCAACCAAAAAAAAAAAAGTCCAGAAACAAATTTGTTTAGGGATATAATTTATCTGACCTTCATAGAAGACCTATTACCAGTATGAATAATTCTACAAAATACAAATGAATAAAACATATCCCAACTCATTTTGTGAAGCCACAATTAGGTTTTTTATTTCCAAAACAACATAAAGACCCCAAAAAGAAAAAGAATTTTATATGGGTTTCCCTCATGAAAATTAATGCAAAAATACTCAATATAATTCTTGCAAACTGAAACCATGAACACATCAAAATGATCATTCACCACGACAAGTAGGCTTCAGCCTAGGAATGCAAGGATGATTCAATATACATAAATTTACCAGTGTAATTCATTATATAAAAAAACTCAAAGAGAAATCCGAATGATCATCTGCCTAGATTTTGAGAAAACATTTGACAAAATTCAACTCCCCTTCATGTTAACAGTTTTGAAAAGATCAGAAATTCAAGGCCTATAATTAAACATAGTAAAAGTAACATCCAGCAAACCAATAGTCAATATCATACTAATTTGTGAGAAACTTAAAGCAATCCATCTAAAGTCAGGAACTAGGGGAAGCTGTCCACTCTCTACCTACCTACTCAGATTAGTACTAGATTGTTCTAGACAGACAGCATAAAAAGGTCATACAAGTAGGGAAGGAAGACATCAAAACACTAGTAATTGCAGTAGATATGATAGTACACTTAAGTGACCACAAATTTCAACCAGAGTATTTCTTAAGCTAACAAACAACTTCAGCAAAGTTTCTGGATATAAAATTTACTGGAATAAATCTATAACCTTGTTGCACTAAAAAAATAAAGTAGATGAGAAAAAAATTAGGAACTCTAAACCCTTTACAATAGCCACAAAAATATTAAATATCTTGGTATGACCCAACCAAGCAAGTGACAAATCTATATGACAAGGACTTCACTGCCATGAAAAAGGAAATTGTGTAAGACCTCAGAAGATAGAAAGATCTCCCATGACCATAGATTGGAAAGATCACCATACTAAAAAGGGCCATCTAACCTGAAATAATCTACATATTCAATGTAATCCCCATCAAAATTCCAAAACAATTATTCATAGAGTTAGAAAGAACAATTTAAAAACTCATTGGGAATAATAAAAAAAAAAAACACCCAGAATAGCAAAAACTATTCTCAACAATAAGAGTACTACTTGGGGTATCACCTTTCCTGACCACAAGCTGCATTAGAAATTAGTTGTAATAAAAATAATATATGTAATAAAAATTACATATTATTGGTACAGACACAGGCAGGTACATCAATGAAATAAATTTGAAGATCCAGAAATGAACTCTCACAATATGATCACTTGATCTTTTACAAAGGAGATAAAAATTTTCAATGGTAAAAGAACAGGATCTTTAACAAATGGTGCTGGTTTCCCTGGCAGTCAGCATGAAGAATGCAAATAGATCCATACCTATCTACTTGCAGAAAGCTCAAGTCCAAGTGGATCAAAAACCTCCACATAAAATGTAATATACTGAAACTATTAGGACATAAAAGGGGGAAGAGCTTATAACACACAGGCACAGGGGATAATTTCCTGAATATAACACCCATGGCTTATGCTCTATGATCAAGAATTGACAATTGGAACCTCATGTAATTGCAAAGCTTCTTTAAGACAAAAGACTATCAAAAGAACAAAACGGCAACCAACAGATTGGGAAAAGATCTAAACCAATCCTACATCTGATAGAGGGCTATATCCAATATATATATATATATGAAAAATTTAACTATTTACAAATTACATAATCATTTGATAATATTTAATATATCAAAACTCATATAGCTTCATTCAATTGAAAGTATGTGTATTAGTTTTTTAATATCTCTACAACCTGGAACATAGCCTTCTTCCTGAGATAGCAAGGGCTATGCCTTTCTAGGTAAATTCAATTTTGCACTTTCTCTTCTGAGTTACTATTAGGAGATCCTTAGAGGTTTGAATCATCAGAAGAATAATTATTAGCTTTGTGAATTGAGCCTCAAAATATCATAAATATCCACTTTCCCTTCCAGCTTTAACTTTTATACTTTATTCTCTCGAATACCTCATAATGTTTTTCCTTTTTCTACCATTCTGATCAGCAACATAGGAAGTGCCATGATTTACTGTTTTTCTACCAGTTCTCAACACAGAACCTGGGCCATCATCACATATGTGGCAAGAGTAAAAAAGTGTATCAATCACTTCTGGTCCTTATCAGGTGGAAATACTTTACAGTCTAGTAAGTATTAATCTATGCAAGACACATAAGAAAACAGGGTTATTATATTGTTGGCACCAGAAAGTTAACTATATTTGTTGCGCTGTAATCAGTAGAAGAAATGCATCAATAAATTTATCACAACTGTTATGAAATTTATGATATTATTTAGGATTACTGACTTCATTTACTAGTTGATTTGAGAATTATCATAAACTCTTATAGATTCTATGTTCAGTAGAATTTTTTTAACGAGAACAAAAATAATGCCTCTCTATTATATTTGCTATTGATTAAAAATAACAAGTACCTGGTAATATAAATAAAGATAAAGATAACCATAAAAAATAAATATCCAAACCAGTGAACTTTTAGAAATAAGCAGCAAGTACCAATGAAATGTGAAAGGAACTGGGAAAGACTGAACCAGTGTTGAAATGTTTGCTCTGCCAATGAGTTCCTCAGTTTAATTTAAAGTAGTTGATTTTAGAAGAAATATATTGTCCTTAGAAATATTGTTTAATTGAAAGTATCTTAGTATGTCATAAGAATGTGAAGCTAATTTTCAATATAAAGCTTTGGCTTCAGTGTGGCCTCATCTTTTTAAGCTGCACATGAGTCAGTTGTATGTGAGTAAAACAGTAAAAAAATGAAAACAAACGAAAAATGAACAAAACTATCCTGAAAGCTTCCATTAGAGATATAGCTAAAACGTGTTACCAGATTCTTAAAAGTAACATCAACAGAATAACATGCAAACTCAGCCTTACTTCTTAACTAATTCTCATGTAGCATTTACAGAATATGATGGGGCAGGAGATTGCATAGATGGAACTACACAATTAATAAGCATGTCTATCATGTTCAAAGATAGGGCATCTTAATCTACCTAAACCTAATTACGGATGAAGGAAGTGAAGAAGGAGCCAAAGAACTTAACAAAGAAACAAAGAGGGAGAAAAGACCAACATGTAGTGTGACTATTAGAAAAGCATATTGAAAAACAGAAAAATAAGAAAATATTATAGCTAAGTATGTTACCATATGCCTATGTATTATAAGGTCTTGGGATACTGAGACAGGATGAGATGATAAATGGTAAAGAGGAATAATAAAAACAAAAAATATTCTACTCTAGTAATTATGTATTTAGCTTTGAGAAGATTGTGGGCTTAGCTTCAGCATAAAGTGTAGACAGTAATGATTAGGGAAGGCAGTTGAGAATGAATATGTGAAAAGTATAATACATACCTTTGAATTTTTCATAATGAAAAATTTTGTTCATCAACCAAAAAGCAAAAAATATTCCTTAACCATTTTACTTTATCAATTAATAACACCCATTCAGAATTAATTGTGTACAATACTTTTACAGTCAATAATAAATAATGAATGTTTATCATATTAAGATTTTAAATAATTATGCATTCATGTACAATTAAAATATTCTTACCTGATTATATCACATTTGTGCAAAAGCTAACACCTAGCTGTATATAAGTTACAAAATCAGAAAATGAAAAAATAAAGAAACTATATTGAACATAATTTTAATTGACTGACAAAAATTGATAGAACAAGAATCTAACTGTAATTTTTAATAAACTTTTGACTACGTTTTATTTTGTGTACAAAACTGTTGTGTGTAGATACTTGAGGAAGCCATAATAGAATGTAGGTTCATCCTGAATTTGAGTTACAGGCTATTGTGAACGACCTGATCAGGGTGCTGGGAACAAAACTTGGGATCCCTGGCAACAAAGAAAGTGACCATAGCTGCTAAGCATATTATCCACAGCTGGTTTAAGCCTGTGTATTCAGAATATGAACCTCAGGAAGTAAGGTTAGTGCTCTTTTCAAAGCTTAAATATACGTGATAGGGCTCTCAGGATGGGCAGGTGAGGCAACACTCACAGAGGCAGGGAAGGGAACAGGGTTTTGTAAAGGGCAAACTTTAAAAGTGAATAACATTTAAAATGCAAATAAAATACCAATAAAAATGAATACACACACATAAATTCTTCATAAGGTTCTTTTGTTAGATTTTTCCTATTTTTGTTGGAAATAGAAAAATAGCCATTTCTTTTACACATGTGATTTACTTGTTAGGGGAAATATTACTGGGTTAAATTTCAAGAATTTTTAAATGGATTGTTTGAAAATATTTTTCTCAAATATGATTTGCCTAGAGTTTCAAAAAATGATAGACGTAGATAAATTTTCTCTCATAGAGTACATTTAAGAAGCTGATATAAAATTTTGCCACAACTGGGAATTATAACTAAAGTTATACTGTATATGACTTAGTTTGTTTTGCATTTTTATTAAAATGCTTAAGACAGGTAAGCTTTTTAAAAAAATAGTTTATGTACCTCATAGTTTATAGTCTACAAATTCAAACCATGTAGTACAGGCTTGGATGATATTCTCTTCATGAATGAATAAATGAAAACGTTTTGAAGAAGTTGTAATATATTATAAAAGGAAACCAGAGGAGTTGGAGGATGTTAACACCCAAAAAACCTAACTTAATTGGTGAACGTCCCATGAGTTCCCTTTTCTATTCTCTTTTCTGTCCTGTTCTATCCTGCACATTTTCATTTCATTTCATTTTCTTACTTATTTACCTTCCTTTCTCTTCCCTTTACTTCCTTTCTCCTTTGATCTCTTCTCTTTTAGTTTAGTCCTTAGGGGTATTTTTGCTCCTTTCATCCTATCTCCATTCTTTCTATCCTTTACCCTGTTTGTTCCTTCATATTTCCTCTTTAAGCTCCATCCATTACCTGTTTTATGTTGGGATTAAATTTACATTCTTTCATTAATTAGACAGGGTAAACACCACAAACCTCAATTTAAATTATGGATTACCAAGAGCTTAGAATATAGCCTGATGGCATTTTTTTTATTCAAAGATTATTATGTTTAATCTATACTCACCAGGAAAGCTGTTTATATGTTACTTTCTGTCCTACATGTACTTTGTTCTTGTGGTAACTAGTAAGATTTCAATGCATGGCTATCAAACTTCTTAATTAAGTACTGACAAAAATATTCATATAGTGTTATGCCATAATGCCTTAAAAATCTGTATATGTATTCCTCTATTTTAAATAAAGTTGTAAGAGAAGAAAAAAAAGAAATAATCATAGATGAGTTTCTGAGTGCTGAGGTCCCTCAAAATGGCTTTTTTCAGATAAATATATTTGAAAGTGAAAGCAGTTTATTTTTTAGGGAATTAGATCTGGAGTTCAAATATTATTTATTTTCTTTTATTGATATTTTATTAACTATTTGAGAATTCCATACAATGCATTTTTAAATAAATAAATAAATTGTGGATTATGTGTTTTATATGCTCAAACAAAGTACCACACAGAAAACAAAATATTCTAGCACATGATCCATTTTTGCAATAAATAAACTTTGTTAAATATTAAAAGTTAGTGTGTATGAATAACTTCTTATGAACTTCTAGATTAAAAATACATGTATGCAGCTAGTTGATTCTATAATGGGTAATTCACTACAACAGTCTCTTTTTTGTAAAGATTTTCTAGCATCATGGAACAGTATAATTTAACAAATTATGTGGAATTCCTTCTCGTTGGACTCCCAGAGGACCCTGAACTGCAGCCTATATTATTTGAATTATTTCTACTCATATACCTGCTGACTGTACTTGGAAGTGTGCTCATCATCTTAGCCATCAGCACTGATTCTCACCTCCACAACCCTATGTACTTCTTTCTCTACTGTCTTTCATTGTCTGACATGGGCTTCAGCAGCAGCACCGTCCCCAACATCCTGATAAACATGCGGACCCATAGCAAATCCATAACTTATGGAGCCTGTTTAACTCAGGTGTCTTTCTTCATCCTTTTTGGAAATATGGACAGCCTACTACTTGCTGTGATGGCCTATGACAGATGGGTAGCCATTTGTCACCCTCTACACTACCAAGTCATTCTGAATCCTCGTCTCTGCAGATGTTTGGTCATCGTGTCACTTTGTATCAGTCTCATTGATTCACAGACACACTGCTTGATGGTGTCACAACTAAAATTTTGTACAAACATAGAAATCCTTAATTTCTTCTGTGATGTTCCAGAGCTTCTAAAACTTGCATGTTCTGATACCACTATCAATAAAATAGTCATATTTCTTCTTGGTATCATTCTTGGTATCCTCCCTGCTTCAGGAATCTTTTATTCCTACTATAAAGTTATTTCCTCCATTGTTAAAATCCCTTCATTGTTAGGGAAATATAAAGCCATCTCTACTTGTGGATCTCACCTGTCAGTTGTTTGCTTATTTTATGGAACAGGTCTTGGTGTGTACCTTAGTTCATCTATTTCTACTTCTTCCAAAGAAAGTATGGTGGCCTCAGTAATGTATACCATGGTGGTTCCCATGATGAACCCCTTCATCTACAGCCTGAGGAACAAGGATATCAAGAAAGCCCTCCAGAAACTTTGCAGTCAAATTACATAAGTTACCTTATTGAGTAATCCCTTAATATATAGTTACTTCAATTTTGGGTCACATAACTGATGTATAGTGAAACATGTACTGACTATATAAATTTGTGAATATAAAATATCAAAATTTAATACAAACATGATGAATCTATGTATATATTTTTGTTCTGTCCATGTTACTTTATATAGCATTACTGTTGCTTTATTTCTGAACATATAACTTTAAAAGTTGTCACAGCATGTGTTTTTATACAATGACATACCAAAGAATGCAGGCAGAAATATGATAGTAATGTTTGACTGACTGTTAAATATTTCCGTTTGTTAACCACCTACACAAATGAAAACATAATTGTTGAATTACATGAAGAAAAGACTTTCTATAGTTTCCTAACATAATTGATCAGCATGTGAATATGAAATTGATATAATTTGACTTTTATGCAAAATGTGTAATTTTAACAATTGACATTTGTATTTCTCTAATGAGTTTCACTAAGCAATTAGTTGCACTATATATTCTGTGGAAGGTATACTCATTCCCTTTAGATCATGTGAACACTAATATTATTTTCATGCTCTAGGGTTAACCATTATCTTGAGCATATATTGGCAATATTAATAAGACTCAATGGGCTATTTGCAGAGATTCATGAAATTTTGTGCAAATCCTTTTTAAGTGATGTAAAGAGAATTGGTGATAATGAATTGAAAATGAGGGATTCATGTGCTTACCCATCATTATACACATGAATGAACTTCACAAATATATCGAAAATGTTTATATTTCTAAATGAGTTTTAACATGATGTTAAAGCTTAGTCTACTCTTTTCTTGGAGATATATGTTGGGTTCATATCTTTGATATTATGAAAAATGCTGTCTAAACTATGTTCTGCAAATATCTCCAACTATTTCAGTGATATATGTGGTTAGAGTCCTCTGAATAAATGTCCAGATGTAAT
This sequence comes from Micromys minutus, assembly GCF_963924665.1. Taxonomy (NCBI): domain Eukaryota; kingdom Metazoa; phylum Chordata; class Mammalia; order Rodentia; family Muridae; genus Micromys; species Micromys minutus. The sequence goes on from NC_137985.1 coordinate 15,877,109, forward strand.
ACACATAGAATACATTTAGGTTTACATTTTGGAGAATTTTTATTTTTTTGCTTAAAATTATACATTATTGTCAGTACTGTTTTTTCAGACATTGAAATAAATTTTACATAAAACCATGTGAATATATTTTTTTAGTCAGTACTTGATTTTTTTCAAGGGCTTGACAGTATGCATTGAAAACCTACTAGTTACAATAAGCGTAAAGTACATGTAAAACAAAACGCAACATGGAAATAGTCAAAGTCTTCTTGTTTTGTGAATATATGTATATTTTTTGTTTTCTTTATTTCTTGGACTTCATACAGTCTGTGAGTTGTTTCTGGGGGAGTGCAAGCCTCTGGGGTTAGCATCCCACTATCAGTGACTGCATATTATGTCTGTTCTTTTGTGACTGGGTTATCTCACTCAGGATGATATTCTCTAGATGCAGCCATTTTCTTAAGAATTTGGTTAAGTCATTGTTTCTGGTGGCTGAGTAGTATTCCATTGTGTATATGTACCAGAATTTTTGTATCCATTCATCTTCTGAAGGACATCTGGGTTCCTTCCAGCTTCTGGCTATTATAAATAGAGCCGCTATGAACATTTTGGTGCATATATCTTTGTTGTGTATTATAATGTCTCTGGGGTATATGCCCAGAAGTGGAATAGCTGGGTCTTCAGGTACTACTATATCCAATTTTCTGAGGTATCACAAGACAGATTTCCAGACTGGTTGTAATAGCTTGCAACCCCACCAACAGTGGAGAAGTGTTCCTCTTTCTCCGCAGCCTTGCCAGCATCTGCTATCATCTGAGTTTTGGATCTTGGCCAATCTGACTGGTGTGAGGTGGAATCTCAGGGTTGTTTTGATTTGCATTTCCCTGATGGCTAAGGATGTCGAGCACTTCCTCAGATGTTTCTAGGCCATTCAGTGTTCCTCAACTGAAAACATTTTGTTTAGCTCTGTACCCCATTTTTTAATAGGGTTGTTTGATTCTCTGGTGTCAAGCTTTTTGATTTCCTTGTACACCTTGGATATTAGGCCTCTATCTGATGTGGTGTTGGTAAAGATCTTTTCCCATTCTGTTGGTTGCCGTTTTGTTTTCTTGATGATGTCCTCAGCCTTACAGAAACTTTGCAATCTCATTAAGTCCCATTTGTTAATCTTTGACCTTAGAGCTTGAGCCATTGGTGTTTTGTTCAGGAAATTTTCTCCTGTGCCTATGTGTTCTAAGGTTTTCTTTACTTTCTCATCTAACAGTTTCAGTGTATCTGGTTTAATGTGGAGATCTTTGATCCACTTACACTTGAGCTTTGTACAAGGAGATAAGAATGGGTCTATTTTCATTCTTTTGCATGCTGAGTGCCAGTTGGACCAGCAACATTTGTTGAATAGGCTGTCCTTTTTCCATTGAATGTTTACTGCTCATTTGTCAAAAATCAGGTGACCATATACATGAGGGCTCATTTCTGGATCTTCTATTCTATTCCATTGATCCACATGTCAATTTCTGTACCAGTACCATGCAGTTTTCAACACAATTGCCTTGTAATATAGCTTGAGGTCAGGGATAGTGATTCTCGCAGATGTTTTTTTTTGTTGTTGTTGTTGTTGTTGAGGATGGATTTCGCTATTCTAGGTCTTTTGTTATTCCATATGAAATTGCACATTGATCTTTCCAATTCCATGAAGAACTGGGTTGGAATTTTGATGGGGATTGCATTGAATCTGTAGATTGCTTTTGGTAGGATGGCCATTTTAAAGATGTTGATTTTTCCAATCCATGAGCATGGGAGATCTTTCCATTTTCTGAGATCCTCCTAAATTTCTTTCTTTAGAGGTTTGAAGTTCGTGTCATACAGGTCCTTCACTTGCTTAGTTAGAGTCACAACAAGGTATTTCATAGTTTCTGTGACGATTGTGAAGGGTACCTTTTCCCTAATTTCTTTCTACACATGTTTGTCCTTTGACTATAGGAAGGGTACTGATTTGTTTGAGTTGATTTTGTATCCAGCCACTTTGCTGAACTTGTTTATCAACTGTAGGAGTTCGCTGGTGGAATTTTGGGGTCACTCAAGTACACAATCATGTCATCGGCAAAGAGTGATGTTTTCATTTCTTCCTTTCTGATTTGTATCCCCTTGATCTTTTTTTGCTGTCTAATTGCTCCAGCCAGGACTTCCAGTACTATGTTGAATAGGTAGGGGGAGAGTGGGCAGCCTTGTCGAGTCCCTGATTTTAGTGGGATTGCTTCCAGTTTCTCGCCATTAAGCTTGATGTTTGCTGTTGGTTTGCTGTGTATTGCTTTTATTATGTTTAAGTATGGACCTTGGATTCCTGTTCTTTCCAGGACTTTTAACATAAAGAGGTGTTGGATTTTGTCGAATGCTTTCTCAGCGTCTAGTGAGATGACCATGTGATTTTGGTTTTTGAGTTTGTTTATATGGTGGATTACGTTGATGGATTTCCTTATGTTAAACCATCCCTGCATCCCAGGGATGAAGCCTACTTGGTCATGATGAATGATCATTTTGATGTGTTCTTGGATTCGGTTTGCAAGGATTTTGTTGAGTATTTTTGCATCAATGTTCATAAGTGAGATTGGTCTGAAGTTCTCTTTCCTTGTAGGGTCTTTGTGTGGTTTAGGTACGAGGGTTATTGTAGCCTCAAAAAATGAGTTGGGTAATATTCCACCTGATTCTATCTTTTGGAATACTTTGGAGAGTATTGGTGTTATATCCCCAATAAATGTCTGATTAAATTCTGCACTGAACCAGTCTGGACCTGGGCTTTTTTTGGTTGGGATGCTTTTGATGACTTCTTCTATTTCTTTAGGTGTTATAGAGTTATTTAAATGGTTTATTTGGTCCTGGTTTAACGTTGGGATCTTGTATCTGTCCAGGAATTCGTCCATTTCCTCCACATTTTCCAATTTTGTAGAGTATAAGTTTTTGTAGTAGGATATGATGGTTTTTTGAATTTCCTCAGTTTCAGTTGTTATGTCACCACTTTCTTTTCTGATTTTGTTAATTTGGATACTCTCTCTTTGCCCTCTAGTTAGTCTGGCTAGGGGTTTATCAATCTTGTTGATTTTCTCAAAGAACCAACTCTTGGTTTTGTTGATTTTTTAAATGGTTTTTTTTGTTTCTATTTGGTCTATTTCTGCCCTAATTTTGATTATTTCTTGCTGTCTACTCTTTTTGAGTATATCTGCTTCCTTTTGCTCTAGGGCTTTTAGCTGTGCTGTCAGCTTGCTGATGTGAGCTCTATCCAGTTTCTTTTTGGAAGCCCTTAGGGCTATGAGTTTTCCTCCCAATACTGCTTTCATTGCACCCCATAGGTTTGGGTATGTTGGGTTTTCCTTTTCATTGTATTCTAGAAAATCCTTAATTTCTTTTTTTATTTCTTCTCTGACCCTGTTATCGTTTAACAGAGCGTTGTTTAGTTTCCATGTGTATGTGGGCTTTTTGTTGTCTTTGTTGTTGTTAAAGATCAGCCCTAGACCATGATGATCTGAGAGGATGCATGGGAGTATTTCAATCTTTTTATATCGACGGAGGCTCGTTCTGTGTCAAATTATGTGGTCAATTTTCAAGTAGGTGCCATGGGGTGGTGAGAAGAAGGTGTATTTTTTTACTTTAGGATAGTATGTTCTGTATATATCTATTAATTCTAATTGGTTCAAAGTCTCTGCTAGTTTTGCAGTATCCTTGTTCAGTTTCTGTTTTCCTGATCTGTCCATTGGTGAGAGTGGTGTATTAAAGTCTCCCACTATTATTGTGTGGGGTGAAATGTATTTTTTGAGCTTTAGTAGGGTTTCTTTTATGAATGTGGGTGATTTTTTATTTGGAGCATATATGTTAAGAATTGAGAGTTCCTCCTAACAGATTTCCCCAGTAATGAGTAAAAAGTGTCCTTCCTTATCTTTTCTGATTACTTTTGGTTGTAAATTTACTTTATTCGATATTAGAATAGCCACTCCAGCTTGCTTCTTGGAGCTGTTTGCTTGGAAGTTTTTTTCCCACCCTTTTACTCTGAGATAGTGTCTGTCTCTGTCTCTGAGATGAGTTTCCTGTATGCAGCAAAATGCTGGATTTTGTTTATGTATCCAGTCTGATAGTCTATGTCTCTTTATTGGGGAGTTGAGACCATTTATGTTAATAGATATCAAGGAATAGTTGTTTCTGTTTCCTGCCATTATTGCTTTTGTGGGTTGAGTTGTGTCTGTGTATTTTTCTTCTTTTAGTTTTCTTGTTTATGAGTTTTTTTGTTTTTACTAGGCTGTATTTTCCCTCATTGTATTTGGTTTTCCACCTATAATTCATTGTAGTGCTGGGTTTGTTGTCAGGTATTGTGTGAATTTTGATTTGTCTTGAAATATCTTCATCTCTCCATCGATGGTGATTGATAATTTTTCTGGGTATAGCAGCTTAGGCTGGCACTTGTGCTCTCTTAAGGAGTGCATGATGTCTGTCCAGGCTCTTCTAGCTTTCATAGTCTCTGTTGAGAAATCGGGTGTGAGTCTGATTGGTCTGCCTTTATATGTTACCTGACCTTTTTCCCTTACTGCTTTTAGTATTCTTTCTTTGCTTTGGGCACTTGATGTTTTTACTATTATGTGTTGGGAGGTATTTCTTTTCTGGTCCAACCTATTTGGAGTTCTGAAGGCTTCTTTTATGCTCGTGGTCATCTCATTCTTGAGGGTAGGGAAGTTTTCTTCTATGATTTTGTTGAAGATATTTATGAGCCTCTTAGTTGATACTCTTCTCCCTCTTCTATTTCTATTATTCTTAAGTTCGGTCTTCTCATTGTGTCTTGGATTTCCTGGACATTTTGGGTTAGGAGCTTTTTGTTTTTTGCATCTTCTCTGGCTGTTTTGTCTATGTTTGCAATGTTGTCTTCTGCCCCCGAGATTCTCTCTTCGATCTCTTGTAATCTATTGGAAATTCTTGCTTCTGTGACTCCTGGTTTCTTTTTTTGGTGTTCTGAGTCTAGGGTTATCTCTTTTAGCGTTTTTTTTTTTTTTTTTTTGTGTGTCAATTTCTGTTTTAAGTTCCCTCTTCCATTTCTTTATTTCTTTGGTTCTCTTTTCCTCTAGTTCTTTGAATTCTTTGAGTGTTTTTCTTGTTTCTTCTTTAAATGCTTCTGAGTCTTTTTGCTTTTCCTCCCTTTCTTGTTTAAGTATCTCTATCAGCATCTTGAGGTATGATTTCAGGTCTGTGTCTTCTTTTTCTGGAGTGTTTGGAATTCTGATGTTTGCTGTTATGGGAGAGCTGGGTTCTGGTGTTGCTAGATTGTCTTGGTTTCCTTGGGATATACTCTTTCTCTTTCCTCTTGCCATTTTGTTGTCACTGATATGTTCTTGCCTTTCCCTTGTGTCTGGTCTGTGTCCCTGGATCTCCACTGCTCCAGGTGTCCAATGGGCCGAGGCCTATTTTATGCCTCAGAGTAGTTGGGTGTGAGGAGAAGTTCCATCGTTCTGTATCTGGTTGCAGTTGTTCAGCCTTTACGAGCTGCCGTTCCGGGTAGCAGATGGGCTGGGCTCCGCTCTGCGTCCTGATGGTGACTCCGGGTGGAAACAGAAGTTCTAATTTTCTGTTCCCAGTCACTGGATCATGCAAGGCAGGGCAGAGCAAGGGAGGGGGTGCACTTTTCATGTGCACTCCGCAGAGATCTCTCTGCTCCCCGGGAGCCCAAGTCTCCCACCCACCAGTTGCTCAGCCTCTAAGAGCTCCCGTTCCGGGTGGCAGATGGCCCAGGCTCCACTCTGCGTCCTGAAGTCGCCTCCGGGTGGGAACAGAAGTTCTAATTTTCTGTTCCCAGTTGCTGGATCAGGCGAGGCAGGGCAGGGTGTGCACTTTCCATGTGCACTCTGCAGAGATCTCTCTGCTCCCCTGCAGCCTAAGTCTCCCACTCACCAGTTGCTCAGCCTCTAAGAGCCCCCGTTCCGGGTAGCAGATGGCCCATGCTCCGCTCTCACAGTTCTATTTTTTTTTTGTTTTTTTTAAATGACTTTATTTTACAAAACAAAGATAAATGTACAGATTTTAAACATTTTTTGCTTAAAATTATACATTTTTGTCAGTACTGTTTTTTCAGACATTAAAATAATTTTTACATAAAACCATGTGAATATATTTTTTTAGTCAGTACTTGATTTTTTTCAAGGGCTTGAAAGTATGCATTGAAAACCTAATAGTTACAATAAGCGTAAAGTACATGCAAAACAAACCGCAACATGGAAATAGTCAAAGTCTTCTTGTTTTGTAAATATATGTATATTTTTTGTTTTCTTTATTTCTTGGACTTCATACAGTCTGTGAGTTGTTTCTGGGGGACTGCAAGCCTCTGGGGTTAGCATCTCACTATCAGTGACTGCATATTATGTCTTTTCTTTTGTGACTGGGTTATCTCACTCAGGATGATCTTCTGTAGATGCAGCCATTTTCTTAAGAATTTGGTTAAGTCATTGTTTCTGGTGGCTGAGTAGTATTCCATTGTGTATATGTACCACAATTTTTGTATCCATTCATCTTCTGAGGGACATCTGGGTTCCTTCCAGCTTCTGGCTATTATAAATAAAGCCGCTATGAACATTGTGGTGCATATATCTTTGTTGTGTATTAAAGTGTCTCTGAGGTATATGCCCAGAAGTGGAATAGCTGGGTCTTCAGATAGTACTATATCCAATTTTCTGAGGTATCGCCAGACAGATTTCCAGAGTGGTTGTATTAGCTTGCAACCCCACCAACAGTGGAGAAGTGTTCCTTTTTCTCCACAGCCTCGCCAGCATCTGCTGTCATCTGAGTTTTGGATCTTGGCCAATCTGACTGGTGTGAGGTGGAATCTCAGGGTTGTTTTGATTTGCATTTCCCTGATGGCTAAGGATGTCGAGCACTTCCTCAGATGTTTCTCGGCCATTCGGTGTTCCTCAACCATGTGTGTTCTTTTGTGACTGAGTTACTTCACTCAGAATGATAGTCTCTAGTTCTATCCATTTGCCTATGAATTTCATGAAGTCATTGTTTCTGATAGCTTATTACTACTCCACTTTATTATATTAAGATATGGACCATGGATTCCTAACTTTTTCCAAGCATTTATCATTAAGAAGTGTTGTTTTTGTCAAATGCTTTCTTACCATCCAGTGAGAAGATTATGCGGTTTTTTTTTCTTTAAGTTTATTTATATGATGAATTTCTCTATGTTGAACCATCCCTGCATCCATGGGATAATGTCTACTTCCTCATGTTGGATGATAGTTTGGATTTGTTCTTGGATTTGGTTTGCAAGAAATTTATTGAGGGTTTTTGCATCAAAGTTCATTTGAGAAAATGGTCTGAAGTTTCCTTTCTTATGGTGTCTTTGTGTGATTTAGGAATGAAAGTAATTGTGGCTTCGTAGAATAAATGAGTTGGGTAGTGTTCCTTCTCTTTTTTTTTTTTTTTTTTTTTTTTTTTTTTTTTTTTTTTTTTTGGAATAATTTAGAAAGTATAGGTATTAGGTCCTCTATAAAAGTCTTATAGAATTCTTAACTAAACCCCTATGGTCCTGGGCTATATTTTCTTTGGGAGGCTTTTGATGATTGCTTCTATTTCTTTAGGTGTTATTGGTTTGTTTACATAGTTTATGTAATCCCGATTTAACTTTTGTGTTTGAAATCTCTCTAGAAATTCAACCATTTCATCCAGATTTTCCAAATTGTTGAGTATATGGTTTTGCAGTAGGATGTGATGATTTCTTGAATTTCCTCAGTTTCTGTAATTATGTCTTCCCTTTCATTTCTGATTTGTTAATTTTGCCTCCTTAGTTATTCTGGCTAAGTGTTTATCGATCTTGTTGATTTTCTCAAAAAAAAAAAAAAAAAAAAAAAAACAAAAAACAAAAAAAAAAAACAATAAAATAAACCAAAAACAGCTCTTAGTGTTCTTCATTCCTTTTATATTTCTTTTTGTCTCTATTTGGTTGATTTCTGCTCTGAGTTTGATTATTTCATGCAGTTCAACTCCTCTTAGATGTATTTGCTTCTTTTTGTTCTAGGTCTTTAAGCTGTGCTGTCAAGCTGATAGTGTATGCTCTCTCCATTTTTTGGAGGCACTCAGTGCTCTGACATTTTTTCTCAGTACTGCTTACATTGCATCCCAAAAGTTTGGGTACATAGTGGTTTCATTTTTATCAAATTCTAAAGAAATCCTTGGTTTCTCTATTTATTTCTATCTTAAACATTTATCATTGAGCAGAGCATTGCTCAGTTTCTATGTGTGTGGGCTTTTTGTGATTTTTGTTGTTGTTAAAGAATAATCTAGTCCATGGTGATCTGATAGGATGCATGTGAGTATTTTGAGCTTCTATATATGTTGCAGCCTGTTGTGTGACTGACTCTATGGTCAATTTTGGTGAAGGTAGTTGAATTAATTGTTCTGTAGATGTCTGTTTATTCCAGATGGTTCATAACCTCTGCTAGCTTTGTTCAGTATCTGTCTCCATTATCTGTCCATAGATGAGAGTGATGTGTTGACATCTGCCACTATTATTGTGTGTGGTGTAATATATGCTATGGACACTAGTAAATTTCTTTTATAATTGTCGGAGCCCTGTATGTGGAGCATAGATGTTCAAGACTGAAAATTCATCTGGATAGATTTTTCCTCTGATGAGTAAACTGTATCTTCTTTTTGATAATTTTGGTTTGAAATCTATTTTATTTGGTATTAGAATATCTACTCCAGCTTGTTTCCTGGGCCCATTGGCTTGGAAGGTTTTTCATACAGCCTTTTACCCTGAGATAGTATCTCTTTATCTCTGAGATGACTTTTCTGTATGCAGTAAAATTCTGTATTCTGTTTAAATATCCAGTCTATTGGGGAATTGAGTCCATTGATGTTAAAAGAAATTATTGAATAGTGATTTTTGTTTACTGTTATTTTGGTTGTATGAGGTCGACTTATGATTGTGTGCTGTATTCTTTTGGTTTCTTTGCATGATTTTTTTTTTTTTTTTTTTTTTTTTGCTTTTTCTTCTGTATAGTTTTCTTCTATGTGTTAGATTTTTCCATTTATCAACCTTTGTATGGGCTGAATTTGTAGAGAGATATTGTGGAAATTTGCTTTTGTACTGGAATATCTTGGTTTCTCTATTTATGGTGGTTGTACGTTTTCTGAGTATAGTAACCTGGGCTGGCATTTGTGTTCTCTTAAGGGTGTCTATGATGTCTGTCCAGGGTCTTCTAGAATTCAGAGTCTCTGTTTAGAAGTCTGGTGTAATTCTGATAGTCCTGCCTTCATATTTTACTAGTCCTTTTCCCTTTACAGCTTTTAAGATAATTTATTTATTTCAAATATTTGGTTTTTGACTATTAGGTGTGAGGAGGAGTTTCTTTTCTGATCCAACTTATTAGGAGTGCTGGAGGCTTTCTGTACATTCATGGTCATCTTGTTCTTAAGAGCAGGGAAGTTTTCTTCTATGATTTGCTGATGATATTTCTGTGCCTTTTAGTTGATATATTCTCCCTCCTCTACAACTATTCTCCTAAGGTTTGGTCTTCTCAATGTGTCCTAGATCTCCTGAATATTTTTGCTTACAAGATATTTGGTTTTTGCATCTTCTCTGTTTTATTTATGTATTCTATGTTGTCTTCAGCCCCTAAGATCCTCTCTGGTAGTCTGTTGATGTTGTTTGCATCTGTGACTCCCAGTTTGTTTGTTTGTTTTTTTGTTTTTCTTTTTTTTTTTTTTTTTTGGTTGTTTGTTTTCCATTACCAGGGTTGTCTCACTTTGTGTTATCTTTATTGTTTATTTTTCATAAATTTCTGTATCTGTTTGGTTGTGTTTCCTGTATTTCTTTGAGTGATGATTTCTTGTTATTTTGTAAATGTTTAAAGGAGTTATTTATGTACTTCTCCATGTTCTCCAGCATCAACATAAAGTATGATTTGAAATCTAGGTCTTGGTTTCTGGTGAATTTGGCAATGCTGTACTTTTTGTGGTGGGACAGTTGGGTTCTGAGGTTGCCAAGTTGTCTTGGTTTCCATTGCTAAGGTTTCTTAACTTTCCTCTAGCCATCTTGTTATCTGTGATTACAGGTGTTCTTTTTGTCATTGACTGGTACCTGTCTCTCCTGTGGATCTGAGGTCCTGTGGTTCAGGAAGGAAATTGCTACTGGGTATTTGGCTTTTTGTGAGTAAACAGGGAGTCCTGATGGCATTGATGTCTTAGTCTGTTCAGGTGTGGGAGCTCTTGTGAAGGTATTTTGGGAGCTAAGCCCTCTGCCCACAGCCCTTCAGTCCAACTGGCAGAGATCAGGCTCATTCTATAGGCCAAAAGGATCCTTTTCCAGAGAACACAACACGTTCTTCCCTCTGAGAATTCCTGTTGTGACCTACCCGGCTTTGTGCCCTAGTCTCTCAGCTTGTCCAAGTGAAAAAGAGAGTGTGCAAGCTCAGCATTCTCTGGGTAGATCCAAATACTGATGAACCAAGCGCCTTAATATAATATCCAAATAGATAGTGATTAAACAAAAACCTTAGAAATGTCAAAGAACATATGTAAAAATAAGACATATGGTAGATTGAAAAAATCAGTTACTGTTTTAGTTAGAAATATACTGAAAAGAATTCATAATATAGACTATTGTATGAAACACTGATTATTGATTACACTGTAAAATAGATATTGAGTTGAGTAATTATTCTCATTTTTTTTCTGGTAGCATACAGGAATGAGCTTTGTGACTCTATTTTTATAAATAAGTTGAATTACTTTTGTAATATGTTATTGCACGTAACACAACTACGGCAAGATTACAGTTCTGAGAGATATGCATGACCTGTTGTGAATGCAGTTTTCAGTTGTCATACTTCTGCCATGTAAATGTTAGCCATTTGAGCTAGAGTCATAAAAACAGAGATATCACTGGCTGATGAAAGTTCATAAATTGTCAATGATTTTTATCATCAAGTTTGGGTTTGCCAGATACCAGATATATGGTATGTTGTAACAAGATTGTGATGCTGTAATGTTTATATTTCTGAAATACATTTGCAAAACATATACTAATGGAGACCTGTTTCATTTTCGGGTCCCGTATTTATGGTGTTAATTCTGTAAGAAACAATACCTCAACAGTAAGATCATTATGTTGTAGGAGCATAGAAGGAACTAAATTAAAGGCAACAGAAAGAAAAAAGACCAAATTTCATACATAGAAATGGCCCATGTCGATAAATATTATTCTTGCACTAGAGAATTATTCTCCACTCCAGTATAACACTAAAGTGTAACGCTGGTGAAGCATCTTATTAAAGTCCAGTAGCTATAAGACTGCACATTTCTGAAATAACTACACATATATTTCTTCCTTATATTAACTCACAGTATGAATACAAGTTTTGGTGCTTTAAGCAAAAATTACTGAAAACTCCTTTTACTAAGGTTAGGGTATAAAAATATAAAAAGTAACAAAAGTTACTTGCCTCAACAAATCACAAACTTCAGGAATTAGCTGTGGGCACTTTGGGACTCGGTGACAGAATGGGTGTTGGATACAATTTTATGTGTCAGTTAAGTGATAGCGAATAAGAATAGTGGTAAAGTGATATGCATGGAATGAATGAAATCGATGAAGCAAACAATTAAGAAGGCAGAAGAGATACATATCTGTATCAGAAGAACCAGGGTTAGCACAGATATGAGAGAAGAGCATAGAAAAATATGAGTAGAATATTTATGTGTGTGTGTGTGTGTGTGTGTGTGTGTGTGAGAGAGAGAGAGAGAGAGTGTGTGTGTGTTTCTTTCCAGTACTGAAAAATGTAATAAAACTTGAGGTTTTAAATGTAAGATATTCATTCCATTTAAGACCACACTTTATTAGGGTTTTACTTGTTTGGTTGTTTTTGCCACAAATTTTAACTATGTAAACTAAACTAGTCTTGAATTCACATTTATCCACCTGCTTGTTAAGTATTAAGAATATTATGTATATGGTCCACAATGCCTGAAAATCTAAAAAAATATTTTATAATATTTCTATTCATTCTGTTTTCTTCCTTTTACCTAGATGACCAATTATTGTACTTAATGAACTATTTTCAAGAATAGGTATGGTTCTAGAAACCTAGTAAAGTTCATAGGTCTAGGGAAGTTATGGGTCATAAAGAAAAGTATACAATCAACATTAAACTAAGACCCCATAATTCCTAATTGTATTCTCAATATTTATTCTCACACACACACACAAAGATCATATGTATCTATTCTCAAAATGCCTACTTTCAAGAGACAAATTTTACTATAGAAAATCTCAGATGACTTTAATGTATCTAGTCCCAGATGGTACATTTGCAAGACAGTTAGAGCATATAATGTTCAGGAATCACTATAGTAGAAAGAAGATTATAAAATACAGATGAACAAGGGGTTTTCTGTAAGAAATGTCAGAGGAGATGTTCTTATACAGTCTCATAAATATGGCTGCCTAAACAAAGATATGAATAAGATGACAATACATAGACTAAAATGAAAGAGAAAGATCCTATGGAGCCATAACTCTAGAAAAACACTAGCCAATAAGGAATGTCAAGCATGGAAGAAGTCATCATCTCCATAAAAAAAGGCCAAATTAATTATTCAATACCAAGTGGTCAGTCCTGAAATTGTACACATACAAGTCACAATAAAGGAACAGAAAAACATAGTGTTAATCTATTTAGGTTATGATAATGTATCCATTTGTAAGATATAACTGTCAAATATCTTTCCTTTCCTTTTTTTCTTAAAATAATTACATGTATATAATAATAGAATGTATTTTTCTTTGTACCACTGACATTTTTATGATTTTTAATATCTTTAGAGACTGCTCATTGGATTTATTCTGATGTTTTCTCAAATTTTTCGCTTATAAAACTAGGGTATTTTAGGGGGCATATTAAAAATTGGACATAAACTGTTTGCATGAAAAAGGTAATTCCATTTATTTGTAGGTAATGTGTACATATTACAAAATAGCAGAATCATTCCTACTATTTTGTTTTCTTTATGTCTCAAGGGAGATGGATTGTGTGTAGTATAGAATTAAATATAGCAATTTATTTAATGAGGACATCTGAGAATTCAAATCTTTTGATAAGAAAGTCATTAAACATACCATCCCTACTTATATGTTTCCCATTCTCGTTTTTAATTCTCTGGCACATGACATTATAAAAAATCAACTATCCTTCCTAAGGACAAAGTAAAATGAATCACCCACTGTAAACATGAATAGAGACAGGTGTTTACATTCTTATAATATCCAATAATGAGCAAGTAAAGAAGATGAGTTGATTCTTACCTCTAAAAAAAAGACTATAAGGGAAATCGAGAGGGCACAGAGACTGTCATTAAGACTCGGGACCCACCTGCACACTGCTGAGCCCTTAGTTAAGCCTTGCAACTGCTCTCTCAACTGAGCCCAAGGTAAGCCCTAGGCTTGCCACATACCCTCACTGGCTGTTCATGGAGAAAACACCTGGTGAACTGTGGGATCACGACCTTTCCAGACAAGCTAGAGGGCACAGGCCTGGCATTAAGACTCAGAAAATGCCATACATGGCTAAGTCCCCAGAAAAGTCTTGTAAGAGCCACTTGAACCCACCGAGACAGAACAGAATCACTGCAATCAAAAGTTACTACCTGCCCGCAAAGGGACAAACATCCAGAAGTAATTTTCTTTCTGATCCTATGGGGCCTCTGATACACAAGAGAAACAGGTTCCAGTCAGAGACAACAAGAGCACCTTTAATCACAGACAAGATGAAAAGAGAAAGGGGAATAAACCAAAACAATGGAAATCAAGACAACCTGGAAACATCAGAACAACCCAGCTCCCAAACCACAGCAAGAGGTTGATTGCACATCAAACCAGAAAAACAAGAACTAGACTTCATATCATGGTTCATGATGATGATAGTGATCTTGGAAAAGCACATAAATAACTCCTATAAACGATTACAAGAGGACCATGAAAAAATCACTCAAAGAAATACAGTAAAATACACCAAACAGATAAAGGAATTAAAAATGAAATAGGAACAAAAAAAAAGAAAAAAGAAAACACAAAAAGAGACAACCATGGAGATTGAAAACCAAAACAAAATAAATAAATAAATCAGGAGCAAATAAACTAAAAGCTCCTAACCAAAAACATCAAGGATATCCAGGACACAATGCAAAGACCAAACCAATGGACAATAGGTGTAGAAGATAATGAAGAATGAAGGCACAGTAAATATCTTCAGCAAAATCATAGAAGAAAACTTTCCTGCCTTTAAGAACAAGATGACCATAAACATACAGGAAGCCTGCAGAACTCCAATTAATTGAAAGAGAAAAGAAACTCTTCCTGACACATAATAGTCAAAAAAGAGAATATTGAAAACAAAGAAAGAATCCTAAAAGATTCCAGTTAAAAGGAAAAGTAACATACAAAGAAGACCAATTAGAATCACACTGAATTCTCAACAGAGACTATGAAAGCTTGAAGATCCTGGACAGACATCACACAGACATTAAGAGAACACAAATACCAGCCCAGGTTACTATATGTAGCAAAACTCTAATGTAGGGAGCCGTTTGTGCTGCACCCAAACATGGTGCCAGCTTCCCGCTGAGAACTCAGCAAACAGAGCTGTTGCCCAGCCAAGAGACTTAATGCGCATGCACCACATAAGTCACAGCCCACTCTTGGGGCAAGTGATTGAGCTACAGGAGGATGCACCAATCAGGTAGCAACACGAGTCTCCTAGGCATGTATAGCAGTGCATTTTCTCCCCCACGTGAAAAGAGAAGAGGAAGACAGTGGGGTGATTGCGGGAGACCCCACGTGGAGGGATGGCGGAGAGGCACCACGTGGAGAGAGACTCGGTAAAAGAAATTTCGGGAGGTCCCACGTGGACAGAGACTGGACAGAGGGATTGTTCGTGGGGGACCGCGCGTGAGAGGCCGTCTAGACAGTAGAACTCAGTAGGGAGTCCCCGACTCAGAGACAAGTTTCCTGCTCATGAAGCCCCTGTTCAAAGTGCTGTTCAATAAAGGTTATCTGCAGAAGAAGCTGTTTGTTTTGTTGCACGCCTGTTCCTAGCGGCGGGAAGCGTGGGCGCGTGACAAGTGGTGCCGAAAATCCCGGGAGTGCCAAGGGAAACAAACCTTCGGGCCGCTGAACAGATTCAGAACTGCGGAATAAGTTTAGAGGTAAGTTCTGAGAGACATTTCACTCTTTAGTTTATATGGGGTGCCAAAAGAACATGCCAAAAACTTAGGCATGTCTCTTCTTGGATTTTTTCCGGCAGTAGAAGGAGTATTGCTTGCATTTGTGGTAATTGTTATAACATTACTGTTGTGGAAGTTATCTAGATGAAAAGTTAGCAGGCAACACCTAGAGAGTGGGTCAGAAACAGAACGTGATAAAGAAAAGGACAAGCAAGATGGTCTCCGAGAGAAAAGTTCAAAACAAGTCAGAAACGGAGAGTTGCCAGAAAGAATTAAAGGAGATGGTCTCCGAAAGACAGGTTCAAAACAAGTCAGAATCGGAGAGGTCCAGGTGGAAGAACAGCCTGGAAAAGAGAGGACTGGGCCAGAGTCCAATACATTGTATCTGTTAAAGGAACAGGCCGCAGAGCTGGCAGAGAAAGGATCACAAACCGAATTTCAATTTGAGGAAATTTTAGAAAAACAAGAGACAAAAGAATTTGGGGCAGAGCAGTCTCAGGGGAAACAAAAGACTTTAGCAAAACAAAAGGTGGCCTCTGCCTTTTCACCTCATGCAGAGAGGAAGTGTGAATTTTCCTTTTGGCCGCCAGAGACATTCCATGCCCTCAGGCAAATGTTTCTGGTGTTTGAGGAGAATAACATATGCAGTTATCAGCCTCTAGAACATAAGCGAGTTAAAGAGTTGGCAGAGTCAGTTCAAGCTTATAGAACCACTGCTAATTATACAATAAACCTGGATAGGCTAATGCCACCTGGATTGCTGGTCACTGGCATATTTTCCAGCCAAAGGGTAATTTGTTTATTCCAGCCCAACCTAAGTGGTCACATTTTTGTATAAGAAAAAGAGGTTCAGCCCTGCATCCTTAGACTTGCTGTCAATCTCGGAGAGTACATTGGGCAGTTAAGGGCCTCTTTACCTTTTCTTCTAATATAAAAACTGTTTATGATAATACCTTAGAGAATTGATCTGGTTCAAAAACGGATGGATATATTGTGGCAGGTTGCCCAGCTGGGCTGCCAATGAAAGTTCTCAAGATTATTGTGTGACCACTATTCAGTATAAAAATTTTACTAAATCTGCAAATTATTCTAAACCATTATCTCAGTATCTTTTACATGTGTCCATTGATACTTGTTCAAGAGTTATTTTTGCTTCTCCTTTATCAGGAGAAAAGGCTTCTCATGTTATTACTCATTGTCTTGAAGCGTGGAGTGCATGGAGCATTCCTAAAGTGTTAAAAACGGACAATGCTCCTGCATTTACCTCAGCAAAATTCAAGGAATTTTGCCATCACATGGGAGTTTCACTCCTGACAGAATTGCCTTATAATCCTCAGGGTCAAGGCATCATTGAACGTGCTCATTGAACCCTAAAGGTTTATTTAAACAATCAAAAATGGGAAATTAAAGAGGTACCCCCTACACCTAAAATGGCCATTTCTGCTATACTTCTTACTTTAAATTTTTTAAATTTGGACGCTCATGGCCATTCAGCTGCTGAGCGCCATGGACAATGGCCTGTGCCACCTAAAGAGCTAGTGAAATGGAAAGATGTCCTCACAGATAATTGGAAAGGCCCGGATCCTATCTTAATACGATCCAGGGGAGCTATTTGTGTTTTTCCACAGGAAGAAAAAAGCCCGATTTGGATCCCAGAACGTCTAACACATCGAGTGCTAGCCGGTGTTTCCAAAACCAATTCCAGTGGAACATGATGCTACAGTCTTCCCTAAGTTTTTCACCACCAATATCAACTTGGGTGGGGGTGGGACTCTTTGGAACAATCCTTTGCTGTGGACTTGCGTTGCTTCTCTGGCTGGTTTGTAAGCTCAAGGCCCAAACAAAAAGAGACAAGGTGGTTACTGCCCAAGCGCTTGTCGCTCTAGAACATGGAGCATCAGCCGATATCTGGTTGTCTATGCTTAAGCAGTAGGTCGCCGGCCAGACAGCTCTTGCACTCCTAGAACTTCGGTTCATTGCACAGGATTAGAGTGTCTGGTTTGAGCAGCCCATGAGGGATGCCGAGCAAAGCATCGCACTGAGAGCCCCTTGTCGCGGGGTATCTCTGGGAGGTATGTCATTTTGCATGAGGGTTGCCTGCGCCAGTGTCCCTCCCTCAGAAAAACGGCAGAGTGACAGGTCAAGAGTACTACGGGCTACAAAAAGTCTAGCGGTTACTCCTGTACATGGTCTTTATACACCTTAATGAGGATTTGACTTTTATCTCCACCCTCCTAATATGGGTGTCCTACTTTGCTTAAAGAATAAAAGATAGAGGGAGATGTGGGGCGCTGCCTGCACATTCTCTATTACAAGATGGCACTGACATCCGGCTGGAGTTAGCAGTAAACAAGTCATGTGCGCACGTGCTGGGTAACTTTCCACTCCTTGAGCTCTGCCTCTCCCGTGGCATCATAGGGCCTAATGAGTTTCAACCATCGGGGGCTCCACGTCCAAGGCGAGGACAGATTCCTATGTAAGGGGATGGGCTAGACAGTTTGGGGTGATGACAGCCCTGCTCCTGATGGTTTGGAACCAGAGAGTCAGAGGAGAGGCGATTCTGTCGGTGTTTCCAAAACCGATGCCCTTTTGCCTAAATGCATAACTAGTTTCTTGTTTGTTTGTCACCATTGTAACCTTTGATGTACTGTACTTGCCCTTAGACACAGAGATAGCAGGGTTATTGGGATTAGAACTCTTGCCTTATCAAGTAATTTTGGCATGCCTTTGTGCAGAGAGACTGTGTTTCTGCTCTGGATGGTGTGCAAACTCCGTACTCAACAATAACGTGACAAAGTGGTCATAGCACAAGCTCTTGCTGCACTCGTAATGGGCACCTCTCCCTCTGTTTGGCTTAAAGGTCCAACAAGAGGCTGATAGTTGATCGGCCATGTTTTTATTTAAGAAAGTAGGGGGAGATGTAGGGAGCCGTTTGTGCTGCACCCAAACATGGTGCCAGCTTCCCGCTGAGAACTCAGCAAACAGAGCTGTTGCCCAGCCAAGAGACTTAATGCGCATGCACCACATAAGTCACAGCCCACTCTTGGGGCACGTGATTGAGCTACAGGAGGATGCACCAATCAGGTTGCAACACGAGTCTCCTAGGCATGTATAGCAGTGCATTTTCTCCCCCACGTGAGGAGAGAAGAGGGAGACAGTGGGGTGATTGCAGGAGACCCCACATGGAGGGATGGCAGAGAGGCACCAAGTGGAGAGAGACTCGGTAAAAGAGATTGCGGGAGGTCCCGCGTGGACAGAGACTGGACAGAGAGATCGTTCGTGGGGGACCGCGCCTGAGAGGCCGTCTAGACAGTAGAACTCGGTAGGGAGTCCCCGACTCAGAGACAAGTTTCCTGCTCATGAAGCCCCTGCTCAAAGTACTGTTCAATAAAGGTTATCCACAGAAGAAGCTGTTTGTTTTGTTGCACGCCTGTTCCTAGCGGTGGGAAGCGTGGGCGCGTGACACTCTAAGTCACCATGGACGGAGAAACCAAGATATTCCAGGACAAAACCAAATTTCCACAATATCTGTTCCCAACTCCAGCCCTACAAAGGATGATAAATGAAAAAATTCAATACAAGGAAGAAAACTACACCCAAGGAAGAACAAAAAAAAAATCACAGAAACAAAACAAGACAAAACAACAACAACAACAAAAAAACAATAGAAGAACAGAAATATGTCTACCTATAATAACAAAAATAACATGAAAAAATATTACATTTCTGTTTCTTTTCTCTTCTTGTTTCATAGGTTATTTCTTCATATCTTTTGTTTTTATTATATTTTTTCTTTTTTACTTATAAAATACAAAAATTATTATTTTCCTAATTTATGTATTTACATGTTAATTGCTATCCCCTTTCCTGGTTAACCCTTCTCTCATCCCCCTTCTCACTGATTCTATAAGATTGCTCCCCCTTCCACCCACCCACTCCTATTTTACCACCCTGGCATTTCTCTATATTGGAGAATCAAGCCTTCACAAGACCAAGGACTTATCCTCCTATTTATGTCAGACATGGCTGTCCTCTGCTACATATGCAGCTGGAGACACGGGTCTCTCCATGTCTACTGATTTGCTTGCTGATTATTCCCTGAGAACTCATTGGTTGTATTAACTTCTCATCTGTGAAAGAGTGTATTAGTGTATACATCAATTTTGCACACTGATGGGCATGCCCCTAATTTGTACCACCTATTTATTGTAGTTTAAATAGATTCATTTCTGTACTAATTTTGTTAACTATGACCAAGCAGAGTAAATACATGAGGGTTGAATCAGAATGTAGATTGGTGGCCAAAAGTGATATCTATGTTTATGTATGTAGAATACTCTGCTATGTTTGTTTACATAGTTACAAAAATTTCTAATAATGTATGTGACAAATATCTGTTCTTATCTTGAATGTAATCAATTATTTAGAAAAATATGACCTTTTGATTAATTATTATTTTATTTACCTGACATTTTTGCTTTTCTGGTTTACTGCATTAACTTATTTATTTATTCCTTTTATATAGTAATTGTTGTACCCCCATTCAGGTCAACCCATAAAGTACTCAGGATTGACTCTAGGGAGCGACCCCAATCCCGGGTCACTGAGTCATCCTAATATGTAAATATTCATCTCTTTTTATTTATTATTAGACTTGATACTTTCAAAATTACTAGAAGTATTTCAGCTTTAGAGGTTTTAGGTTTTTGGAACCCCTTAATATCTCGAAGTTTTCTGCTATGAGAATAAAAGCAATTACAGAGGAGTTATATTTTAGATAGATTAGAAAGACACTGGAGCAATCTCTGTTTTCTATTTGGAAGATAAGTTATGATTCAAAAGAAGCCACTTCATTTTTCAACAAATTTATTTTTAAAAAGAGATAAATGTAGATATTTTTATAGCATTTTTGTATAAAACTCTATAAATATATTTTTGTCAGTACATAATTTTCAAATGTTTTATACTATTAATTGAACACTTGCTAACTTCAGTGAATAAAAATTACATATAAAAAAACATGAAAATAATCAAAGTTCCTTCTTGTTGAAATTAAACATAATGATTTTTATTTGTTTTTTTGTTTATTTTTTGTTTTTTTTATAAAAAAACTTTATTTTACAAAACAAAAAAAATGTACAGATTTTAAACATTTATTCCTTAAAATTATACATTTTAGTCAGTACATTTTTTCAGATTCTAAAATAATATTTACATAAATCTATATGAATATATTTTTAGTCAGTACTTGATTTGTTTCAAGGTTTGATAGTATGCCTTGAAAACTTAATAGTTACAATGAACATAAAGTACATGTAAAACAAAATGTAACATGAAAATAGTCAAAGTTTTCTTTTGTGTAAAGATTTTTTTGTTTTATTTTGTTTTCTTTATTTTTTTGACTTCATACAGTCTGTGAGTTATTTCAGGGGCAGAGCGAGCCTCTGCGGGTTAGCATCCCACTATCAGTGACCGCATATTATGTCTTTTCTTTTTTGACTGGGTTATCTCACTCAGAATGTATTCTCTAGATGCAGCCATTTTGTTAAGAATTTGGTCAAGTCATTGTTTCTGGTGGCTGAGTAGTATTCCATTGTGTAAATGTACAACAATATTTGTATCCATTCATCTTCTGAAAGACATGTGGGCTCTTTCCAGCTTCTGGCTATTATAAATAGAGCCGCTATGAACATTGTGGTGCATATATCTTTGTTGTGTACTAAAGAGTCTCTGGGGTATATGCCCAGAAGTGAAGTAGCTGGGTCTTCAGGTAGTACTATATCCAATTTTCAGACGTATCGCCAGACTGATTTCCAGAGTGGTTGTATTAGTTTGCAACCCCACCAACAGTGGAGAAGTGTTCCTATTTCTCCGTAACCTCACCAGCATCTATTGTCAACTGAGTTTTGGATCTTGGCCAATCTGAATGGTGTGAGGTGGAATCTCAGAGTTGTTTTGATTTGCATTTCCCTAATGGCAAAGGATGTCAAGCACTTCCTCAGATATTTCTCGGCCATTTGATATACCTCAACTGAGAACGTTTTGTTTAGTTCTTTACCCCATTTTTTAATAGGGTTATTTGATTCTCAGGTGTCCAGCTTTTTGAGTTCCTTGTATACCTTGGATATTAGGCCTCTATCTGATGTGGACTTGGTAAATATCTTTTCCCATTCTGTTTGCTGCCGTTTTGTTTTCTTGACAATGTCCTTAGCCTTACAGAAACTTTGCAATCTCATTAAGTCCCATTTGTTAAACTTTGACCTTAGAGCTTGAGCCATTGGTGTTTTGTTCAGGAAATTTTCTCCTGTGCCTATGTGTTCTAAGGTTTTCCCTACATTCTCATCTAATTGTTTCAGTGAATCTGGTTTAATGTGAAGATCTTTGATTTACTTACACTTGAGCTTTGTACAGGAGATAAGAAAGGGTCTATTTGCATTCTTTTGCATGCTGAGTGTGAGTTGAACCAGCACCATTTGTTGAATAGGCTGTCTTTATTCCATTGAATGTTTATGGCTCATTTGTCGAAAATCAGGTGACCATATACATGAGGGCTCATTTCTGAATCCTCTATTCTATTAAATTAATCCACATGCCTATTTCTGTACCAGTACCATACAGTTTTCAGCACAATTACCTTGTAATATAGCTTGAGGTCAGGGATAGTGATTCCCACAGATGTTTTTTTGTTGTTGAGGATGGATTTACCTATTCTAGGTCTTTTGTTATTCCATATGAAATTGCACATTGATCTTTCCAAATCCATGAAGAACTGGGTTGGAATTTTGATGGGGATCGCATTGAATCTGTGGATTGCTTTTGGTAGGAAGGCCATTTTCCAAATGTTGATTTTTCCAATCCATGAGCATGGGAGATCTTTCCATTTTCTGAGATCCTCCTCAATTTCTTTTTTTATAGGTATGAAGTTCTTGTCATACAAGTCCTTCACTTGCTTAGTTAGAGTCACACCAAGGTATTTCATAGTTTTTGTGACGATTGTGAAGGGTACCTTTTCTCTAATTTCTTTCTCCACTTGTTTGTCCTTTGAGTATAGGAAGGCTACTGATATGTTTGAATTAATTTTGTATCCAGCCACTTTGCTGAACTTGTTTATCAGCTGTAGGAGTTCTCTGGTGGAATTTTTGGGGTCACTTAAGTACACTCTTATGTCATCGGCCAAGACTGATATTTTTATCTCTTCCTTTCCCATTTTTATCCCCTTGATCTACTTTTGCTGTTTAATTGCTCCATCCAGGATTTCCAGTACTATGTTGAATAGGTAGAGGGAGAGTGGGCAGCCTCGTCGAGTCCCTGATTTTAGTGGGATTGCTTCAAGTTTCCCGCCATTAAGTTTGATGTTGGCTGCGGGTTTGCTGTACATTGCTATTATTATGTTTAAGTATGAACCTTGGATTCCTGTTCTTTCCAGAACTTTTAACATGAAGGGATGTTGGATTTTGTCAAATGCTTTCCCAGCATCTAGTGAGATGACCATGTGGTTTTGTTCTTTGAGTTTGATGGATATTCTTATATTAAACCATCCCTGCATCCCAGGAATGAAGCCTACTTGGTCATGATCAATGATCATTTTGATGTGTTCTTGGATTCGGTTTGCAAGTATTTTGTTGAGTATTTTTGCATCAATGTTCATAAGTGAGATTGGTCTGACGTTCTCTTTCCTTGTAGAATCTTTGTGTGGTTTATGTACGAGGGTTATTATAGCCTCAAAAAATGAGGTAGGTAGTACTCCATCTGATACTATCTTCTGGAATAATTTGGAGAGTATTGATGTTATGTCTGCAATGAATGTTGGATAAAATTCTGCACTGAACCCGTCTGGAACTGGGCTTTTTTGGTTGGGAGGCTTTTGATGACTTCTTTTATTTCTTTAGGTGTTATAGGGTTATTTAGATGGTTTACTTGGTACTGGTTTAACTTTGGGGTCTTGTATCTGTTTACGAATTCCTCCATTTCCTCCAGATTTTCCAATTTTGTGGAGTATAAGTTTTTGTAGTAGGATCTGATGATTTCTTGAATTTCCTCAGTTTCAGTTGTTATGTCTCCACTTTCCTTTCTGATTTTGTTAATTTGTATACTCGCTCTTTGACCTCTAGTAAGTGTGGCTAGTTGTTTATCAATCTTGTTGATTTTCTCAAAGAACCAACTCTTGGTTTTGTTGATTTTTTTCAATGGTTCTTTTTGTTTGTATTTGGTCTATTTCTGCCCGAATTTTGATTATTTCTTGCTGTCTACTATTCTTTGGTATATCTTCTTCCTTTTGTTCTAGGGCTTTTAGCTGTGCTGTCAGGTTGCTGATGTGATTTCTCTCCAGTTTCTTTATTGAAGCATTTAGGTCTATGAGTTTTCCTATCAGTACTGCTTTAATTGCATCCCATAGGTTTGGGTATGTTGGGTTTTTGTTTTTGTTGAATTCTAGAAAATCCTTAATTTCTTTCTTTATTTCTTCTTTGACCCTGCTATCCTTTAACAGAGCATTGTTTAGTTTCCATGTGTATGTTGGATTTTGTTGTCTTTGTGGTTGTTAAAGACCAGCCTTAGACCATGGTGATCTGAGAGGATGCATGGGAGTATTTCAATCTTCTTATATCGATGTAGGCTCATTCTGTATCCAATTATGTGGTCAATTTTTGAGAAGGTGCCATGTGGTGGTGAGAAGAAGGTGTATTCTTTTACTTAGGATGATATGTTCCGTATATACCTATGAATTCTAGTTGGTTCAAAGACTCTGCTAGCTTTGCAGTGTCCTTGTTCAGTTACTGTTTCCATGATCTGTCCATTGGTGAGAGTGGGGTATTAAAGTCTCCCACTATTATTGTGTGGGGTGAAATGTATTTTTTGAGCTTTAGTAGGGTTTCTTTTATGAATGTGGGTGCTTTTTTATTTGAAGCACATATGTTAAGATTGAGAGTTCCTCCTGACAGATTTCCCGGGTAATGGGTAATAAGTGTTCTTCCTTATCTTTTTTGATAACTTTTTGTTGGAAATTTACTTTATTCAATATTAGAATAGCCCCTCCAGCTTGCTTCTTGGAGATGTTTGCTTGGAAGTTTTTATTCCCACCCTTTTACTCTGACATACTGTCTTTCTCTGTCTCTGATATGAGTTTCCTGTATGCAGCAAAAGGCTGGATTTTGTTTATGTATCCAGTCTGATTGCCTATGTCTCTTTATTGGGGATTTGAGTCCATTTATGTTAATAAATATCAAGGAGTAGTTGTTTCTGTTTCCTTCCATTATTGCTTTTATGGGTTGAATTGTGTCTGTGTATTTTTCTTCTTTTTTGTTTCCTTGTTTTGGAGTTTTCTTGTTTTTACTAGGCTGTATTTTCCCTCATTGTATTGGGTTTTCCACATATAATTCGTTGTAGTGCTGGGTTTGTGGTCAGATATTGTGTAAATTTTGATTTGTCTTGAAATATCTTCATCTCTCCATGGATGGTGATTGATAGTTTTGCTGGGTATAGCAGCTTGGGCTGGCACTTGTGCTCTCTTAGGGTGTGCATGATGTCTGTCCAGGCTCTTCTAGCTTTCATAGTCTCTGTTGAGAAATCGGGTGTGAGTTTGATTGGCCTTATTTTATATGTTACCTGACCTTTTTCCCTTACTGCTTTTAGTATTCTTTCTTTGCTTTGGGCATTGATGTTTTTACTATTATGTGTCAGAGGGATTTCTTTTCTGGTCCAACCTATTTGGAGTTCTGAAGGCTTTTTTTATTCTCGTGGCAATCTCATTCTTGAGGGTAGGGAAGTTCTCTTCTACGATTTTGTTGAAGATATTTACTGTGCCTCTTAGTTGATACTGTTCTCCCTCTTCTATTCCTATTATCCTTAGGTTCGGTCTTCTCATTGTGTCTTGTATTTCCTGGACATTTTGGGTTAGGAGCTTTTTGTTTTTTGCATCTTCTCTGGCTGTTTTGTCTATGTTTGCAATGTTGTCTTCTGCCCCCAAGATTCTCTCTTCGATCTTTTGTAATCTATTGGAAATGCTTGCTTCTGTGACTCTTGATTTCTTTTGGTGTTCTGCCTGTAGAGTTATCTCTTTTAGCGTTTTCTTTATTGTGTCAATTTCTGTTTTAATTTCCCTCTTCCATTCCTTTATTTCTTTGGTTCTGTTTTCCTCTAGTTCTTTGAGTTCTTTGATTGTTTTTCTTGTTTCCTCTTTCAAAGCTTCTGAATCTTTTTGCTTTTTCTCCCTTTCTTGTTTAATTATCTCTATCAGCATCTTAAGGTATGATTTCAGGTCTGTGTCTTCTTTTTCTGGAGTGTTTGGAATTCTGATGTTTGCTGTTATGGCAGAGCTGGGTTCTGGTGTTGCTGAATTGTCTTGGTTTCCTTGGGATATACTTTTTCTCTTTCCTCTTGCCATTTTGTTGTTAGTGATATGTTCTTGCCTTTCCCTTGTATCTGGTCTGTGTCCCTGGATCTTTGCTGGTCCAGGTGTCAGATGGGCCGAGCCCTGTTCTATGCCTCAGAGTCGTCTGTTGGGAACAGAAGTTCCAATGTTCTGTTTTTGGTTGCTGGCTCGGGCAGGGCAGGGCAGGGCAAGGCAGGGGGTGCACTTTCCGTGTGCACTCTTCAGAGATCACTCTGCTCCCCGGCAGCCCAGGTCTCCCACCCACCAGTTGCTCAGCCTCTATGAGCCGCCGTTCCAGGTGGCAGATTGGCCAGGCTCTGTTCTGCATCCTGAAGTCGCCGCCGGGTGCAAACAGAAGTTCTAAATTTCTGTTCCAGGTCACTGGATCAGGCAAGGCAGGGCAGGGCAAGGCAGGGGGTGCACTTTCCGTGTGCACTTCGCAGAGATCTCTCTGCTCCCTGCAGCCCAGGTCTCCCACCCACCAGGTGCTCAGCCTCGAAGCGCCGCCGTTCTCGGTCCATAATGATTTTTAAATACCAAGAATTGCCACAAGACTGCATTCTAAGCTCTCATATTACTAATGATTTAAGGTCAAGGTGTACCACACTCTGAGAGGAATTACACACTTATATTTTTTTCCTAAGAAGAACTGAGGATTTCACATTTTGTTCCTCCTTCGTTTTGACCTTCATATGGTCTGTGAGTTGTTTCCTGGGTACTCAGAAATGTCTGGGGCTAGTATAAAATCATCAGTAACTGCACATTATGTCTGTTATTTTCTGACTCAGTTACCTAACTCATGATGATATTATCTTGTTCCATCAATTTGTCTAAGAATTTTGTAAAGCCATTGTTTCTAGGATCTGAGTAATACTCCACTATGAAAATTTACAAATTTTCTAATTCCATTCCTTTACTAAAGGACATCTGGGTTTTTACCAGATTTTGGTTATTATAAATACGGCTGATATGAACATGGTAGAACATTTGTTCTTTTATATGTTGGAGCATCTTTGAGGAATAATAGCAGAATTGACTCCTCAGGTAGTACTATATCTGAAGGTCTAAAGAGCTGCCAGACTGATATCCAGAGTTGTTGTCTCAGCTTAAAATTCCACTAAAGGTGGAACAGTGTTCCTGTTTATGATGACTTCACCAGCATAAGCTGTCATCTGAATTTTTGATCTTAGCAATTCTTACTGGTGTTAGAGGGAATCTCAGTGTTGTTGGATTTCAATTCCCAGGCTTCTGTAGATTTTGAGAATTAGGTATAACTCTGCCATTCTATATTAATCAGTTGAGAATTCTTTGTTTATCTCTGTACACCATTTTAATGGGATTGTTTGAGTCTCTTGAGTCTAAATTTTTGAATTCTTTAAACCCTATCAGATCTATAATTGATAAAGATCCTTTACCAGTATATTGGCTGCCATTTTGTGTTTATTTATTAATTGAACAACTTTGTTTTAAAAAAAAGAAAAATGTACATATTTTAAGCAGTTTGAATAAAAGTATAAGAATACTTGAGTTTATAAAGGTTCGATAGTATGCATTAAATCCTACTAGTTACAATGAGCATAAGTACATGTAAAACAAGATGTAACCTGGAATTAGTCAAACTTTTCTTGTTGGGTAAAGATAAAGAATAATTGTTATTCATTTTCTTTTTTTGGGGGGGGGCTTTTGTTTATATTGAACTTCATATAGTCTGTGAGTTGTTTCTGGGGTGTTCAAAGCTTTCTGGCGTTAGTATAAAACTATCAATAACTCCATGCTATGATTGTTCATTTGTGACTGGGTTATCTCACTCAGGATGAAATTCTCTAGATGCATCCATTTTCTAATGAATTTCATAAAATCATTGATTCTGATAGTTTAATAATACTCCATTGAGTAAATATACCACAATTTTGTATCCATTCATCTACTGAAGGACATCTGGGTTCTTTTCAGCTTCTGGCTATTATAAATAGCTCTGCTATGAACATTGTGGTGCATGTGTTTTGTTGTATGTTTGAGCTTCTCTAGAATTTTTGCCCAGAAGTAGAATAAGTGTGTCTTCAGGTATTACTATGTTCGATTTTCTGAGGAATTGCCATACTGATTTCCAGAGTGTTGTACCATTTTACAACCCCACCAACTATGGAGAAGTATTCTTCTTTCTCCATATCTTAGCCAGCATCTACCATCATCTGAGTTTTTGATCTTAGCCATTGTGCTTGGTGTGAGGTGAAATCTCAGGGTTGTTTTGATTTGCACTCCCCTGATGACTAATAATGCTGAGTAGATACTTAGATGCTTAATAGTCATTTAATATTCCTCAATTAAGAACTTTTGTTTAGCTCTGTACCCCATTTTAATAGGGTTTTTTAATTCTCTGGTGTCTACTTTCTTGAGTTCTTTGTATACCTTTGATATTAGGTCTCTATCTGATGTGGGGTTGGGAGAGATCTTTTATCAATCTGTTGGCTGTCATTTGGTTTATTGGCAGTGTCCTTAGCCATACAGAAACTTGGCAATCTCATTAAGTCTGATTTGTAAATATCTGCAGGCTGACTGCCAGTTGGACCAACACCATTTTTTGAAGAGGCTGTGCTTTTTCCATTGAATATTTACAGCTCTTATGTCAAAAATTAAGTGACCATATGGGGGAGGGCTCATTTCTAGATCTTCTATTATATTCCATTCATCCACGTGCCTATCTCTGTACTAATACCATGGAGTTTTTAGCACACTTGACATATAATAGAGCTTAGGGTCAGGGATATTGATTCCCCGTGTTGTTTTCTTGTTGTTAAGGATAAATTTCAATATTCTACTTTTTTGTTATTGCAGGTGAAATTGCACAATGCTCTTTCCAACTCTATGAAGAATTGGGTTAGAATTTTGATGGGGATTGCATTGAATCTGTAGATTGATTTTGGTAAAATAGACATTTTTACAATGTTGATACTATCAATCCATGAGCATGTGAGATCTTTCCATTTTCTGAGATCAACCTCAATTCCCTTTTAGAGATTTGAAGATCTTGTCATACAAGTCCTTCACTTGCTTAGTTAAAGTCACACCAAAATATTTCATATTGTTTGTGACTATTTTTCAGGGTATCTTTTCCCTAATTTCTATGTCTGCACATTTTTCCTTTAGTAGAGGAAGGCTATCTATTTTTTGAGTTAATTTTATATTCATCTACTTTGCTGAACTAGTTTATCATCTGTAGAATTCTCTGGTGGAATTTTTGAGGCCAATTATGTACACATCTGCAAACTGATGTTTTTACATCTTGCTTTCCAATTTGTATCTCTTTTATTTCCTTTTGCAGTCTAATTGTTCTGGCAAATATTTTCAGTACTATACTCAATAGGTACGGCAAGAGTGGGCAGCCTTGTCTAGTCCTTAATTTAAGGGGGATTGCTTCAAGTTTCTCAACATTATGATTATGTTGGCTATTGGTTTGCTGTATATTGCTTTTATTATGTTTAGGTATTGGCCTTGTATTCCTGTTCTTATCAAGACTTTTAACATAAAGTGGTTTTGAATTGTGTCAAATGCTTTCTCAGGAACTAGTGAGATAACCATGTGTTTTCTTTCATTGATTCTGGTGGCTGAGTAGTATTCCATTGTGTAAATGTACCACAATTTTTATATCCATTTATCTACTGAAGGACATCAGGGTTCTTTCCAGCTTCTGGCTATTATAAATAGAGCTGCTATGAACATTGTTGTGCATGTATCTTTGTTCTATGTTAAAGTGTCTCTGGGGTATATGCCAGAAGTGGAATAGCTGGGTCTTCAGGTAGTACTATGTCCAATTTTCTGAGGTATCGCCTGTCCATTGGTGAGAGTGGGGTATTAAAGTCTCCCACTATTATTGTGAGGGGTGAAATGTATTTTTTAAGCTTTAATAGGGTTTCTTTTATGAATGTGGCTGCTTTTTTATTTGGAGCATATATGTTAAGGATTGAGAGTTCCTCCTGACAGATTTCCCTGATAATGAGTAAAAAGTGTCCTTCCTTATTGTATTTGATATTAGAATAGCCACTCCAGCTTGCTTCCTGGGGCTGTTTGCTTGGAAGGTTTTTTCCCACCCTTTTACTCTGAGATAGTGTCTCTCTTTGTCTCTAAGATGAGTTTCCTGTATGCAGCAAAATGCTGGATTTTGTTTACGTATCCAATCTGATAGCCTATGTCCCTTTATTGGGGAGTTGGAGTTCATTTATGTTAATAGATATCAAGAAATTGTTGTTTCTGTTTCCTGCTATTATTGCTTTTTTGGGTTTATTTGTGTGTGTGTCTTTTTTTTTTCTTTTGGTTTTCTTGCTTAGGAGTTTTCTTGTTTTTACTAGGATGTAGTTCCCCTCATTGTATTGGGTTTTCCACCTATAATTAGTTGTAGTGCTGGGTTTGTGTTTAGATATTGTGTAAATTTAGATTTGCCTTGAAATATCTTCATCTCTCCATCTATGGTGATTGATAATTTTGCTGAGTATAGCTGCTTGGGCTGGCACTTGTGCTCTCATAGGGTGTGCATGATGTCTGTCCAGGCTCTTCTAGCTTTCATAGTCTCTGTTGAGAAATCGGGTGTTATTCTGATTGGTGAGGCTTTATATGTTACCTGACCTTTTTCCCTTACTGCTTTTAGTATTCTTTCTTTGCTTTGCACAGTTGGTGTTTTGACTATCATGTGTCTGGAGGTATTTCTTTTCTGGTCCAACCTATTTGGAGTTCTGAAGGCTTTTTTTATGCTCGTGGTCATCTCATTCTTAAGGGTAGGGATGTTTTCTTCTACAATTTTGTTGAAGATATTTACTGTGCCTCTTAGTTGATACTCTTCTCCCTCTTCTATTCCTATTATTTTTAGGTTTGGTCTTCTCATTGTGTCCTGGATTTCCTGGACATTTTGGGTTAGGAGCTTTTTGGTTTTTTTTTTTTTTTTTTTTTTTTTTTTTTTTTTTTTTTTTTTTTTTGCATCTTCTCTGGCTGTTTTGTCTATGTTTACAATGTTGTCTTCTGACCCTGAGATTCTCTCTCCCATCTCTTGTAGTCTATTGGAAATGCTTGCATCTGTGACTCCTGATTTTGTTTTTTGGTGTTCTGCCTCTAGGGTTATCTCTTTTAGTGTTTTCTTTATTGTGTCAATTTCCGTTTTAAATTCCCTCTTCCATTTCTTCATCTCTTTGGTTCTGTTTTCCTCTAGTTCTTTGAGTTCTTTAAGTGTTTTTCTTATTCCCTCTTTAAAAGCTCCTGATTCTTTTTGCTTTTCCTCCTGTTCTTTTTTAAGTATCTCTATCAGCACCTTGAGGTATCACTTCAGTTGTGTGTCTTCTTTTTCTGGAGTGTTTGGCATTCCAATGTTTGCTATTATGGGAGAGCTGGGTTCTGGTGTTGCCATTTTGTCTTGGTTTCCTTGGGATATACTCTTTCTCTTTCCTCGTGCCATCTTGTTGTCAGCAATATGTACTTGCCTTTCCCTTGTATCTGGTCTGTGTCCCTGGATCTCTGTGTCTCAGGTGGTAGCTGGGCCAAGCCCTGTTCTGTGCCCCAAATTTGCTGGGTAGAAACAGAGGTTCCAATGCTGTATTTCTGGTCCCTGGATCAAGCAGGGAAGGGGTGCACTTTCCGTTTGCACTCTGCAGAGATCTCTCTGCTCCTTGGCTGCCCAGATCTCCTACTCACCAGTCTTTAAAACTTTAGGAACTCGGATTTCCATATATTAAGCCTTCCCTGCATCTCTGGGATGAAACCCACTTTATCATGGTGAATGATCCTTTTGATGTGTCCTTGGACTTTGTTTGAAAACATTATGTTGAACATATTTGCCTCAATGTTCATAAGTGAGATTGGTCTGAAGTTTTCTCTTCTTGTAGGGTCATTTTTTTTGAACAACGGTTATTGTGGCCTTGAAAATGAGTTTGGTAGTGTTCCATCTGACTCTATTGACATTAGGTCATCAATCCATGTCTGACAGAGGTCTGTACTGAACCCATCTGGACATGGGCGTTTTTGTTTGGGAGGCTGTTGGTGTCTGCTTCTGTTTCTTTAGGAGTCATGGAATTATTTAGATGGTTTGCCTAATCCTGATTTAACTTTTGTTTTCTTTTTTTAAACAACTTTATTTTACAAAACAAAGATAAATATACAGATTTTAAGCATTTTTTTTTGCATAAAATTATACAATGCATTTTTGTCAGTACTTATTTTTGAGATTTTAAAATAATTTTTACATAAAACTGTATGAATATATTTTTTAGTCAGTACTTGATTTTTTTAAAGGTTTGATAGTATGCATTGAATACTTAATAGTTACAATGAGCATAAAGTACATGTAAAATAAAATGTAACATGGAAATAGTCAAAGTTTTATCTGATATCTGTGTTGGAATTTATCAATTTCCTCCACATTTTCCAGTTTTGTTGAGTACAGCCTTTTATAGTAGAATCCGATAATTTCTTGAATTTCCTCTTCTTCAGTAGTTATGTCTCCCCACTTTCCTGTCTGATTTTGTTAATTTTGTTATTCTCTCTTTGCCCTCTAGTTAGTCTGGCTAAGAGTTTATCAATCTTGTTAATTTTCTCAAAGAACCAGCTCTTGGTTTTGTTGATTCTTTGAATGGTTCTTTTTGTTGCTATTTGGTCAATTTCTGCTCTGAGTTTGATTATTTCTTGCTGTCTACTCCTCTTGGGTGTATCTGCTTCCTTCTGTTTTAGAGCTTTCAACTGTGCTGTCAAGTTGCTAGTGTATGCTCTCTTCAATTTGTTTTTGGAAGCACTCAGAGCTATGAGTTTTCCTATCAGTACTGCTTTCACTGTATCCCATTGGTTTGGGTATGTTGTGTTTTTACTTTCATTAAATTCTACAAAATCCTTAAGTATTTTCTTTATTTCATCTTTGACCATGCTATTGTTTAATAAAGCATTGTTTAGTTTTCATGTATATTTGGGTTTTTTGTTGTCTTTTTTGTTATTAAAGACCAGCCTTAGACCATGGTGATCTGATAAGATGCAGGAGAGTATTTCATTCTTCTTATATATACTGAGACTTGTTTTGTGACCCATCATATGGTCAGTTTTGGAGAATGTGCCATGACTTGCAGAGAAGAAGGTGCATTCTTTGTTTTAGGATGATATGTTATGTAGATGTCTATTAATTCCAATTGGTTCAAAACCTCTACCAGTTTTATTGTGTCTTTGTTCCGTTTCTGTTTCTATGATCTGCCCATTGATGAGAGTGGGATGTTGAGGACTCCCGCAATTATTGTGTGGGGTACAATTTATTTTTTGTGCTTTAGTGGGGTTTCTTTTATGAATATTCTTGTTCTTGTATTTGTTGCATATATGTTAAAGATTGAGAGTTCCTCCTGACAAATTTTTCCTCTAATGTATAAAAAGTGTACTCCTTTATCTTTTTTGATAACTTTTGGTTGCAAATCTACTTTATTATTTATTAGGATGGCCCCATAACCTTGTTTCTTGGGGAAGTATGTTTGGAAGCTTTTTTTACCAACCTTTTACTCTGAGATATTGTCTGTCTTTGTATCTGGGGTGATTTTCCTGTATGCAGCAAAATGCTGGATTCTGTTTATGTAACCAGTCTGATAGCTTATAGCTTTTTATTGAAACTTGATTCCATTTATGTTAGCAGATATTAAGCAATAGTGGTTGCTGTTTCCTGCTTTTTTTGCTTTTAGAGGTACAATTGTGCCTGTGTTTCCTTTTTCTTTCTGTTTTTTTTTTTTTTTACCTTAGGTATTTTCTTATTTTAATTACGATATACTTTCACTCTTTATATTTGGATTTTCACCTATAAATAATTGTAGTGCTGGGTTTGTGGTCAGATATTGTGTAAATTTAATTTTCTCTTAGAAACTTGGTGTCTTCATCTATGGTAATTTATTGATTTTCCTGGTTTAACAGCTTGGGCTGACACTTGTATTCTCTTGGTCTGCATGAAGTCTGTCCAGGATCGTCTAGCTTCCATAGTCTTTGCTGAGAATTGTTTTGTGATTCTGATTCGTCTGCCATTTTATGTTACATAACCTTTTTCCTTTACTGCATTAAGTATTCTTTCTTTGCTTTGGCCACTTGGTGTTTTGACTATTATGTGTTGGTAGGAAATTGTTTTCTGATCCACACTTTTTGGAGTTCTGTTGGCTTCTTTTATGCTCATGGTCATCTCATTTTTAAGGGTAGGGAATTTCTTTTAAGACAACTTTCTATGGCAGAGTTTCTGCTCCCCTGTATCACTGGGGAGGAGGCACGTTTTCAGAGTACTCTGCCCAGACCTATCTGTGCCCTGGTTACTCACAGTGCAATCTCACCAGGCCTGCTTCCATGGAACTCTGCTGTTCCTATTGGCAGATGGCCTAACTGCCTGTTCTGCACTCACATATCCTCCGGTTGGAAATGGAATTCCTACAGCAGAGTTCCTACTTTCTTGTACCTATTTGGAGGATTTGCACTTTCTGAGCACTTGCTCAGACCTCTCCAAGCCCTGGCTACTCTCATCAGAGTCTCACCAGACTTGTGTCACTGAATTTATGTTGTTCCTGATGAAAGATGACCTCATACCTTGCCATTTTTTGTTCTTGAGAGTGTCCTTAGTCTTACAGAAAATTTGCAACCTCATGAAATACCTTTTAATGTTTTTTGATCTTAGAGCATAAGCCATTGCTGGTCTCTTCAAGTACTTTTCACCTGTGCCTCTGTTCTAAGCTTTTCCCCAATTTTTATTCTAATAGTTTCACTGTACCTGCTTTTATATGGAGATCTTTGATCCATTGCACTTGAAATTTGTAAAAAAAAAAAAAAAAAAAAAAAAAAAGATAAAAAAGAATTGAGTAGGGGTAAGGGTATAATATTGAAAATGTAAATACAGTGAATATCCAATAAAATTGAAAATAAAAACAAAAGAGAGACAACGCTGAGGATACAAAAACAAGGAAATGAATCATGAGTCATAGATACAAGCATCACCAACACAAACAAGAGATGAAAAGAGAATTTTAGAGGCAGAATATAATATAGAATGCATTGACATGTTTGTCATAGAAAATGTAAAACTAAAAAAGATCATAACCAAAAGTTTCAAAAATTTAGAACACAATGAGAAGACTAAACATTAGGATAATGGGTGTAGAGAGAACAAAGACTACCAACTAAAATGCCCAGTAAATATGTTCAAAGAAATTATAGAAGAAACTTTCCTAACATAAACACAGAGATAACCATGCATATACAAGAAACATAAAGAATTTCAAATATATTAGCCTAAAAGAAATTCCAACCAACACATGATAATCAAAACATCAAATGTTAAAAAGAAAAAAAGTATACTAAAAGCAGTAAAGGAAAAAGGACACATAACATTTAAAGACAAACTGATAAAAATTACACCAGACTTCACAACAGAAACTATGAATGATAGAATATCCTATACAGACATCATATAGAAACTAAGAGAACACAAATGTCAGCCAATGTAGCTATATCGAACACAATTCTCAGTTACTATAGATGGTGAAACCAAGAATTTCCAGGAGAAAAATTTACATAATATATGATTACTACTCCAGGTACAAAGAGTACAAAAGATAATCTATGAAAAACTCCAACACAAGGAAGGAAACTACATTCTTGGAAAACAAGAAAATAATTGGCTTGCAAAAAAAGAGAAAAGAATAGAACAATTGTATATAACATATATATCTGTCCAACAAGAAAAGTCACAGGAGAAACAATCATAATTCCTAAATATCTTTTGAGATCAGTGGACTCAATTCCCTAATAAAAAAACATAGATTATCAAACATGATTTGTAAACAGGACCCATCATTCTGCTGCATACACAAAATTCAATTCAACAACAAAGACAGGCACTACCTCAAAGTAAAAGGTTGGGGAAAAAAACTTTCCAAGCAAATGCTCCCAAGAAACAAACTGGAGTAGTCATCTACTGAATAAATTAGATATTCAAACTACTAGAGTCACAAAAAAGAAAAGAAAAAAAAAAGGATACTCTTTATTTATCCAAAGTAAAATGTATTAACATAAAATCTCCAATACTGAACATATATTCTACAAATACAAGGGTGCCCATGTTCATAAAAGAACCCCACTAAAGATCAAACCATATATTTCACCACACACAGTAATAGTAGGAGACTTCAACACTCATCAATAAATAGATCATAAAAGCACAGACTGAACAGATACACTGTAATGGTTAAAGAAGTTATGAACCAAATGGATTTAACATATATCTATTGAATATTTCATCCCACAACAAAAGAGTGTACCTCCTTCTCAGCACCTCACTGCACCTGCTCAAAAATGGACCATGTAGTCAGTCACAAAGCAGGCCTCAAAAAATACTAGAAGATCAAAATAATCCAAGGCATCCTATCAGATCACCATGCACAAAGGCTTATCTTTGTGAGCAACAAAGACAACGAAAAGCACACATACACATGGATGCTGAAAAATGTTCTATTGAACAATAGCTTGGTCAAGCAAAACATAAAGAAAGATATCAATGACTCTTTAGAATTTATTTAAAATAAAGATATAACATACCCAAATTTATGGGATACAATCAAAGCTGTGCTAAGGGGAAAACTCATAGCTCTGGGTGCATCCAAACAGAAACTGGAGAGGGCATACACTAATAGCTTGAAAATAAAAATAAAATTAACTATACATAGAGTCAACAAAACCAGGAAATGTTTCTTTGAAAAAAACAAGATTGATAAACACTTATCCAGAATAATGAGAGGATTCAGAGAGAGTATCTATATTATCAAAATCAGAAATGAAAGGGGAGATATTACAACAAAAACTTAGAAATTTCAAGAAGTCATTAAATACTACTACAAAAGACTATACTCAACAAAACTGTAAAATCTACAGGAAATGGACAATTCTTTAGACAGATACTAGGTATCAAAGTTAAATTAAGATCAGAAAAACTATCTAAACAGCCCCATAACACTAAAGGAATAGAAGATCATCAAAAGCATCCCAACAAAAAAAATGTCCAGAAACAAATTGGTTTAGTGCTAAAATTTATCAGACCTTCATAGAAGAACTTATACCAATACAAATTATTCTATAAAATACAAAGAAATAGAACAAGTCTCAACTCATTCTGTGAAGCCACAATTAGGTTTTTTTTTTCTTAAACCATACAAAGACCACACAAAGAAAGAGGACTTCATATGAGTTTCCCTCATGAACACTGATGCAAAAATACTCAATAAAATTCTTTCAAACTGAATCCTAGAACACATCAAAATGATCATTCACCATGATCAAGTGGGTTTCATCCCTGGAATGCAAGGATGATTCAATATGCATAAATTTACCAACATAATCCATTATATAAAAAAACCCAATGATCATCTGTCTAGATGTTGAGAAAGCACTTGACAAAATTCAACACCCCTTCATGTTAACAATTTTGGAAAGATCAGAAGTTCAAGGCCTATAATTAAACATAGTAAAAGCAACATACAGTAAACCAATAGTCAACATATCGATGGTGAGAAACTTAAAGCAATCCCGCTAAAATCAGAAACTAGGTGAAGCCATCAACTCTCTACATACCTATTCAGTATAGTAGTAGATTTTTCAAGCCAGAGCAATCAGGCAGCATGTAAAGATCAAAATAATACAAGTTGGAAAAGAAGACATAAAAATACTAGTAATTGCAGTAGATATGATAGTATTTGTAAGTGATCCTAAAAATTCCACCCGAGTATTTCTATAGCTGACAAACAACTTCAGCAAAGAATCTGGATATAAAATTTACTTGAACAACTCTATAACCTTGTTGTACTCAAAAAAAAAAAAAATAAAGTAGGTGAGAAAAATTTAGGGAATCTACATCCTTCACTATAGTCACGAAAATATAAAATATGTTAGAATGGCCCTAACCAAGCAAGTGACAGATCTATATAACAAGGACATCACAGACATGAAAAAGGAAATTGTGTAAGACCTCAGAAGATGGAAAAATCTCTCATGACCATAGAATGGAAGGATTGCCATAATAAAAATGACAATCTAACCTGAAATAATCTACAGATTCAATGCAATCTCCATCCATCAAAATTCCAACTCAATTCTTCATAAAGTTAGAAAAAAAATTGAAATCTCATTAGGAATAATAAAAAAAACCCAGAATATCAAAAACAATTCTCAACAGTAAGAGAACTTCTTGGGGTATCACCATTCCTGACTGCAAGCTGTATTAGAGATCTTTTATAATAAAAAATTACATATTATTGGTACAGAGACAGGCAGGTAGATCAATGAAATAGAATTGAAGATGCAGAAATGAACTCTCACACATATGGTCACTTGATCTTTGAATAAGGAGATAAAAACTTTCAATGGTAAAAGAACAGGATCTTCAACAAATGGCAATGGTTTCCCTGTCAGTAAGCATGAAGAATACAAATCAATACATACCTATATACTTGCAGAAAGCTCAGTCCAAGTCGATCAAAGATCTCCACACAAAACCTAATACACTGAAACTATTAGAACAGAAAATGGGAAGACCTTATAACACACAGGAACGGGACAATTTCCTGAACATAACACCCATGGCTTATGCACTATGACCAAGAGTTGATAAATGAAACTTCATGAAATTGCAAAGCATCTTTAAGACAAAAGACTGTCAAAGAACAAAATTGCAACCAACAGATTGGGAAAAGCTCTTAACCAATCCTATATCTGATACAGGGCAACTATCCAATATATACAAAGAACACGAGAATTAGACTCTAGAGAATTAAATAATTATATTAAAAATTGTGTACAAAACTAAAGAAAGAATTCTCAATTGAAAAATATCAAAGGCTGGTAAGCACCTAAAGAAATCTTCAAAATCCATAGTCATCAGGTAAATGCAAATCAAAGCAACCCTGAGATTCTACTTCACACCAGTCAGAATGGCTAAGATCAAAAACACATTTGACAGAAGATGCTGGCAAGGATGCAGAGAAAGAGGCACACTCCTCCTCCATTGGTGTGATTGTAAACTGGTACAACCACTCTAGATATCAGTCTGTTGAACTTGAAAATTGAACATAGTACTACCTGAATACCCAACTATGCCACTCCTGGCTATATACCCAAATGATTCTCCAACATCTAATGAGGACACATGTTTCATGATGTTCACAACAGCCTTCTTTTAATATACAAAAGCTGAAAAAACCCAGATATACTTCAACAAAGGAATGGACACAGAAATTTTAGTACATTTACACAAGGAAGTACTATTCAGCTATTAAACACAATGACTTCATGAAATTTTTAGGCAAATGAATGTATCCTGAATCTGTCATGCTGAATGAGGTGAACCATGCACTCACTGATTAAAGGATACTAGCCTTAAATAGCTAGGAATTCCCAAGAAACAATTTATAGAAATTATGAAGCTCAAAGAGAAGGAAGGTCAGATGGTCAATGCTTCTGTCCTTCTTAGAAAAAAGAACAAAACACTCCTTTGAGGAAAAAAAAAAGAGGACAATTAGAGGAGTAGGGATTCAATAGAAATCATACAAGAATGCCTCACCTGGTGATCCATGAACAACTAAACCCATGTTATATTGATGATGCCCATTAGTGCTTACAGCCCAGCCTAAAATCTGATATGGATGCCTTCTCATAGGTCTGCCAGAGCTATACTGATAGAGAGGAGGATGTTTGCAGCTAACCATTGCACTGAACATAAGAACCCCAATGAAGGAGCTAGCAAAAAGACTGAAGGAGGTGAAAGGATATAAATCCTCCTTGGAAGAAAAACAATTTAAACTAACTAAAACCACCACAGCTCCAATGGTCTAGAATAACAACCATGGGTTCAGATGGAGAGAGCTATGTCTCCATTTGTATATCTAGCAGAGGATAGCATTTTTCTGGCATCAATGAGAGGAGAGGATTTTGCTTCAAATAAAACTTGTTTTTCCATTGTAGGGCAATACCAAGGTTTTTAGATTTGAGAAGGATGATGGGAAAGGGAGAAACTTCATGGAAGCATGGGAGGAGAGATTGGATTGGGGGAACAGGGATAGCATCTAAAATGTAATTACAGAGAATATCCAATAAAAAATATAATCTTTTCTTCACTTTAATTAATGAAGAAAATGTGTTCATGAGAGAAAAATTAGAAGACAAAATTTCTCACAGACACCACTAGAAAAAACAAAACTTGTATGTAAATTTTTATAAGGAAAATGTAACAATTTACATATTACATAATTATCTGATAATATTTCACATATCAAACCTTATAGAGATTCATTTAATTGAAAGTATGTGCATTAGTTTTTTAATATCTCTACAACCTGGAGGTCAGAAGAGTACAATTAAACTTCTTCCTGAGATAAGAAGGATCATGTCTTTCTAGGTATGTTCACTTTCCCTTTCTCTTCAAAATTACTATTAGGAGATCCTTAGAAATATGAATCATCTGAAGCATAATTACTAGCTCTGTGAATTGAGCCTCAAAATCTCATAAATATCCACTTTCCATTCCAGCTATAGATTTTGAAATTGCTGTTCCTGAATACCTCATATTTATCTTTCTTTTTTCTAACATTCTCATCAACTACATGGGAAGTGTCACAATTTACTGTTTTTCTACCATTCTCAACACAGGACCTGGCCATCATCACATACCTGGCAAGAGTGAAAAAGCATATCAGTCACTTCTGGTCCTTGTCAGGTGGAAATAATTTACAGCCTAGAAAGTATTAATCTTGAATACAAAATTAACTCAAACAAATCAGTAGCATTCCTATACTCAAAAGACAAACATGGGGAGAAAGAAATTAGAAAAAAGGTACCCTTCACAATTGTCACAAAAACTATGAAATAACTTGGTGTGACTCTAACTAAGCAAGTGAAGAACACGTATGACAAGAACTTCAAACCTCTAAAGAAGGAAATTGAGGATGATCTCAGAAAATGGAAAGATCTCCCATGCTCATGGATTGGAAGGATCAACATTATAAAAATGGTCATCCTACCAAAAGCAATCTACATATTCAATGCAATCGCCATCAAAATTTCAACCCAGTACTTCATTGAATTGGAAAGATCAATGTGCAATTTCATATGGAACAACAAAAGACCTAGAATAGCGAAATCTATCCTCAGCAACAAAAGAACATCTGCGAGAATCACTATCCCTGACCTCAAGCTATATTACAAGGCAATTGTGCTGAAAACCGCATGGTACTGGAACAGAAATAGGCATATGGATCAATGGAATAGAAGAGAAGATCCAGAAATGAGCCCTCATGTATATGGTCACCTGATTTTTGACAAAGGAGCCATAAACATTCAATGGAAAAAGGACAGTCTATTCAACAAATGGTGCTGGTCCAACTGGCACTCAGCATGCAAAAGAATGAAAATAGACCCTTTCTTATCTCCTTGTTCAAAGCTCAAGTGTAAGTGGATCAAAGATCTCCACATTAAACCAGATACACTGAAACTATTAGATGAGAAAGTAGGGAAAACACATAGGCACAGGAGAAAATTTCCTGAACAAAACACCAATGGCTCAAGCTCTAAGGTCAAAGATTAACAAATGGGACTTAATGAGATTTCAAAGTTTCTGTAAGGCTAAGGACATTGTCAAAAAAACAAAACGGCAGGCAACAGAATGGGAAAAGATTTTTACCAACTTCACATCAGATAGAGGCTTAATATCCAAGGTATACAAAGAACTCAAATAGATAGACACCAGAGAATCAAACAACCCTATTAAAAAATGGGGTACAGAGCTAATCAAAACATTCTCAGCTGAGGAATATCGAATGGCTGAGAAACATCTGAGGAAGTGCTCGACATCCTCAGCCATCAGAGAAATGCGAATCAAAACAATCCTGAGAGTCTACCTCACACCAGTCAGATTGGCCAAGATCCAAAACTCAGATGACAGCAGATGCTGGCGAGGCTGTGGAGAAAGAGGAACACTTCTCCACTGTTGGTGGGGTTGCAAACTAATACAACCACTCTGGAAATCAGTCTGGCGATACCTCAAAAAATTGGACATAGTACTACCTGAAGACCCAGCTCTTTCACTTCTGGGCATATACCCCAGAGACACTTTAATACACAACAAAAATATATGCACCACAATGTTCATAGCAGCTCTACTTATAATAGCCAGAAGCTGGAAAAAACCCAGATGTCCTTCAGAAGATGAATGGATACAAAAATTGTGGTACATTTACACAATGGAATACTACTCAGCCACCAGAAACAATGACTTAACCAAATTCTTAAGAAAATGGCTGCATCTAGAGAATATCATCCTGAGTGAGATAACCCAGTCACAAAAGAACAGACATAATATGCAGTCACTGATAGTGGGATGCTAACCCCAGAGGCTTGCACTGCCCCAGAAACAACTCACAGACTGTATGAAGTCCAAGAGAAAAAGAAAGCAAAACAAAAATATAGTCATTCTTAATCCTTACCCACCAAGAACACATTAACAAATTCTGGGTTGTATGTTGTATTACATGTACTGTCTGCTCATTGTTAAAAAAAAAAAAAAAAAACTTTACAAAAAAAGTGGCTCAATGCATGCTATCAAATCTCTAAAAGAATTAAGTATTGACAAAAAATATTCATATAGTGTTATTCAAAAATGCCTTTAAAATATGTATATGTACCCCTCTTTTTTTAAGTAAAGTTGTAAGAGAGAAAAAAGAGAAAGTATTAATCTATGCAAGTCACAAAAGTAAACGGGGTTATTATTATATTTTTGGTACCAGAAAGTTAAATGTATGTGTTCTGCTTCAATCAGTCGAGAAAATGCATCAATAAATGAAATTTTATCACAAAAGCTATGAAGTTTGTGGTATTATTTAGGATTACTAACTTTATTTATTAGTTGATTTTAGAATTATTATATACACTTATCAATTCTAACCTCAGTAGAATTTTTTAAACAGAACAAGAAAATTGATGCCCCTCTAACATGTCTGCTATTTGTTAAAAATAACAAGTACCTAGTAATATAAATAAAAATAAATATAACAATAGGAAATAAATAGCAAAAACCAGTGAACTGTTAGAAGAAAAATATCAAGAATCAGTGAACTGTGAGAGGAGCTGAGAGATATTGAACCAGTGTCGAAATGTTTACTGTGCCAGTGAGTTCCTAAATTTATATTAAAGTAGATGATTTTAGTGGAAATATATTGTCCTTAGAAATATGGTTTAATTGAAAGCATCTTAGTATGTCACAAGAATGTGAAGCTAAGTATCAAGATAAAGCTTTGGCTCCAGTGTGGCCTTATGCTTTTCAAATGTGCATGAGTGGGTTGTATTTGAGTGAAACAGGAAAAAACATGAAAACAAAAGAAATGTGAACAAAAAACTATCCTGAAAGCTTCTATTAAAAATGCACCTAAAACATGTTACCAGATTCATACAAGTAACATCAAAAGAATAACCTGCAAACTCAGTTTTACTTCTTCACTAGTTCCCATATAAAATTTAGAGAATACAATGGGGCAAGAGATTGCATAAATGGAGCTACACATTAATAAGCATGTCTATCAGGTTCAAAGATAGGGGATCTTATTTACCAATACCAAATATAGGATGAAGGAAGAAAAGAAGGAGCCAAAGAACTTAACAAAGAAACAAAAAGGCAGAAAAGACCAATATGTAGAGTGACAATTAGAAAATCATATTGAAAAACAAAAAAAATAAAAAAATATTGTAGCTAAGTATATTACCATATACCTATGTATTGCAAGGACTTGGGATACTGAGGCAGGATGACATGATAAATGGCAAAGAAGAATAATAAAAACAAACCATATTCTACTCTGGTAACTATATGTTTAGCTTTGAAAAGTAGATTGTGGGCTTAGCTTCAGAAGAAAGTGTGGACAGTAATGAATAGGGAAGGCAGTTGAAAATGAATATGTGGAAAGTATTATACATAACTTGGAATGTTGCATTATGAAACTCGTTTTGTTAATCAATCAAAAAACAAAAACTATTCCTTAACCATTTTACTTTATCAATTAGTAACACATTCAGAATCAATTGGTAGAATAATTTTATAGTCAAAAGTAAGTAAAAAAAATGATTATCAAACAATTAAGATGTTAAATGATTATACATGTATGTACGATTAAAATATACTTACCTGATAATATTAGAGTTGTGCAAAAGCTAGCTCTTAGCTAAATATGAGTTTCAAAATCAGAAAATGGAAAAATAAAGAAACTATGTAAAACATAAAATTTAATTGACTGACAACAATTGATAAAACAAGAATCTAAATGTAATTTTTATAAACTTTTGACTACGTTTTATTTTGTGTACAAAATTGTTGTGTGTAGATACTTAAGGAAGCCATAATAGAATGTAAGATCATCCTGTATTTGAGTTACAGCCTAATGTGAACGACCTGACCAGGATGC
Source organism: Micromys minutus (assembly GCF_963924665.1). Lineage (NCBI taxonomy): Eukaryota > Metazoa > Chordata > Mammalia > Rodentia > Muridae > Micromys > Micromys minutus. Next base: position 15,921,176 of record NC_137985.1, read on the forward strand.
TGGGAACAAAACTTGGGTTACCTGGTAACAAAGAAAGTGACTATAACTAATAAGCAAATTACCCACAGCTGGTTTTAGCCTATGTATTCAGAAAATGAACCTCAGGATGTGAAATTAATGCATTTATAAAAGTTTAAATATACATGCTAGGGCAGTGAGGGTTGGTGAGTATGTCGTTCAGCACTCTAAAAGAGGCAGGGAAGGAGATAGATTTTAGTGGAGGGGAAACTGGGAAGATGAATAATATTTAAAATGTAAATAAAATAACCAAAAAATTGATATATATGCATATAAATTCTTAACTAGGTTCTTAGATTTTCCAATGGAAATAGAGGGGGGAAAGCAATTTCTTTTGCTCATGTAGTTTTACTGGTTAGGAGAAATTTTATTGGATTAATTTTCAAAGAAATTTTCATGGAATAATAGTTTGAATATATTTATGTCTCTAATATATTTTGCCTAGAGTTTCAAAATATAATGGATATTGATCAATTTTCTCTCAGAGTACATTTAATAAACTGTTATAAAAATTTGCCAGAACTGGGACTTATAACTAAAATTATACTGGTCATGACTTTGTCTGTTTTGAATTATTATCAAAATGCTCAAGACAAATAAGCTTTTTAAACAATAGTTTATGTAACTCACCGTTTATAGTCTACATGTAGTACAGGCTTGGATGATATTCTCTTCATAAATGAAGAAATAATAGTTTTTTGAAGAAGTCATAATATATTATGAAAGGAAACCAGAGGAAATGGAGGATCTTAATGCCCACAAAACCTAACTTAATTGGTGAACGTCCCATGAGTTCTTTTTCTATTTTCTTTTCTGTCCTGTTCTATCCTGTGAATATTCATTTTATTTCATAATCTTCCTTTTTTGCCTTCTTTTCCCTTCCCTTTACTTCATTTATCTTCTCCTCTCTTTTTGTTTCTAACCTTAATACATTTGCTCCTTTCCTCCTATTTTCATTCTTTCAATACTTCATCCTTTTTTTCCTTCATATATCCCCTTTATCCTACATTCATTATCCATTTTATGTCAGGATTCAATTAAGGTTGATTCCTAAATTGACTGCAAAAGTCTACACCACTGACCTCAATTTAAATTATGAATTATGTGTCTTTAATTTGGGAACTAAGTACCACATAAAAAACAAACTATGAACCATTTTGCAGTAAACATACTATGTTTAAACCTTAAAACATAGTGTGTATGAATAATTTCTTATGAATTTCTGGATTAAAATATATGTATGCATTTTCTTGCTTTTATAATGTATAATTCACTACAGCTGACATTTTTATTGAAAAACTATTCTAGCCCCATAAAACAATATAATTTAACAAATAACATGGAATTCCTTCTCCTTAGACTCCCAGAGGACCCTGAACTGCAGCCTATATTATTTGAATTATTTCTGCTCATATACCTGCTGACTGTGCTTGGAAGTGTGCTCATCATCTTAGCCATCAGCACTGATTCCCATCTCCACAACCCTATGTACTTCTTTCTCTACTGCCTTTCATTGTCTGACATGGGCTTCAGCAGCAGCACCATCCCCAAAATCCTGATAAACATGCGGACCCATAACCAATCCATAACTTATGGAAACAGTTTAACTCAGTTGTCTTTCTCCTTCTTTTTTGGGTGTATGGACAGCCTACTACTTGCCGTGATGGCCTATGACTGATGGGTAGCCATTTGTCACGCTCTAAACTACCAAGTCATTCTGAATCCTCGGCCATGCTATCATTTCATTTTGTATCATTCTCATTGATTCACAGACACACTGCTTGATGGTGTCACAACTAACATTTTGCACTAACATAGAAATCCCTCATTTCTTCTGTGATGTTCCAGAGCTTCTAAAACTAGCTTGTTCTGATCCCTGTATCCATAAAATAGACATATTTTTTGTCAGTATACTTTTTGGTTTCCTCCCTGCCTCAGGAATCTTTTATTCCTATTATAAAATTATTTCCTCCATTGTTAACGTCCCTTCATTGTTAGGGAAATTTAAAGCCTTCTCTACATGTGGATTTCACCTGTCAGTTGTTTGCTTATTTTATGGAACAGGTCTTGGTGTGTACCTTAGTTTATCTTTTTCTAGTTCTTCCAATGAAAGTGTGGTGGACTCAGTAATATATACCATGGTGGTTCCCATGAACAACCCCTACATCTACAGCCCGAGGAACAAAATATTAAGAAATCCCTCCGGAACCTTTTCAGTCAAATTGCATAAATCCCCTTCCTGGATAATCCTTAATATATAGTAACTTCAATTGTGGGTCACTTATCTTATGTATAGTGAAACATATACAGAATATATAAATTTGTGAATAAAAAATAATCAAAATTTGATAATATGAGTGATGAATCTAGGTATATCTTGCTCTTTGTGTTCATGTTACATGTTATAGCTTTTATGTGGACTATTTTCTGAACATATGATTATAAAAATTGTCACATCATGTGTTTTTACACAATGAAATACCAAAGAATGCAGGCAGAAATACTTTAGTAATATTTCACTGTTAAATATTTTGATTTGTTTACCACATGCACAAATGTAAAGACAATTGCTTAATTACATAAAGAAAAGACTTTCCATAGTTTCCTAACATGATTAACCTGCATGAAAACATGAAATTGACATAATTTGACTATTATACAAATTGATTAATTTTAAAAATTGTAGCTAGTTGCAATATATTTTCTGTTTAAGGTATACACCTTCTCTTTTGATCATGTGACCAGTAATATTATTTCATGCTCTAGTGTTAACCCTTATCTTGACCATATATTGGCAATATTAATAAGACACAATGGGCTACTTGCAGAGATTCATGAAATTTAGTGCAAATTTTGTATTATTTATGAAGAGATAATTTGTGGTAATGAAGTGAAAATGTGTGATTTTTTTAAAAAATAACTTTATTTTACAAAACAAAGATAAATGTACAGATTTTAAACATTTTTTGCTTAAAATTATACATTTTTGTCAGTACATTTTTTTTCAAATTTTAACATAATTTTTACATAAAACTATATGAATATATTTTTTAGTCAGTACTTGATTTTTTTAAGGTTTGATTGTATGCCTTGAAAACTTAATAGTTACAATGAGCTAAAGTACATGTAAAACAAAATGTAACATGGAAATAGTTAAAGTTTTCTTGTTTTGTAAATATTTTTTGTTTTGTTTTGTTTTCTTTATTTCCTGGACTTCATACAGTCTGTGAGTTGTTTCTGGGGAGTGCAAGCCTCTGGGGTTAGCATCCCACTATCAGTAAAGGCATATTATGTCTGTTCTTTTGTGACTGGATTATCTCACTCAGGATGATATTCTCTAGATGCAGCCATTTTCTTAAGAATTTGGTTAAGTCATTGTTTCTGGTGGCTGAGTAGTATTCCATTGTGTATATGTACCACAATTTTTGTATCCATTCATCTTCTGAAGCACATCAGGGTTCCTTCCAGCTTCTGGCTATTATAAATAGAGCCGCTATGAACATTGTGGTGCATATATCATTGTTGTGTATTAAAGTGTTTCTGGGGTATATGCCCCGAAGTGGAATAGCTGGGTCTTCAGGTAGTAATATACCCAATTTTCTGAGGTATCGCCAGACAGATTTCCAGAGTGGTTGTATGAGCTTGCAACCCCACCAACAGTGGAGAAGTGTTCCTCTTCTGCGCAGCCTCGCCAGCATCTGCTGTCATCTGAGTTTTGGATCTTGGCCAATCTGACTGGTGTGAGGTGGAATCTCAGGGTTGTGTTGATTTGCATTTCCCTGATGGCTAAGGATGTGGAGCACTTCCTCAGATGTTTCTAGGCCATTCGGTGTTCCTCAATTGAAAACGTTTTGTTTAGCTCTGTACCCCATTTTTTATAGAGTTATTTGATTCTCTGATGTCTAGTATTTTGAGTTCCTTGTACACCTTGGATATTAGGCGTCTACCTGATGTGCTGTTGGTAAAGATCTTTTCCCATTCAGTTGGTTGCCGTTTTGTTTTCTTAATGATGTCCTTAGCCTTACAGAAACTTTGCAATCTCATTAAGTCCCATTTGTTAATCTTTGACCTTAGAGCTTGAGCCATTGGTGTTTTGTTCAGGAAATTTTCTCCTGTGCCTATGTGTTCTAAGGTTTTCCCTACTTTCTCATCTAATAGTTTCAGTGTATCTGGTTTAATGTGGAGATCTTTGATCCAATTACACTTGAGCTTTGTACAAGGAGATAAGAAAGGGTCTATTTTCATTCTTTTGCATGCTGAGTGCCAGTTGGACCAGCACCATTTGTTGAATAGACTGTTCTTTTTCCATTGAATGTTTACTGCTCCTTTGTCAAAAATCAGGTGACCACATACATGAGGGCTCATTTCTGGATCTTTTATTCTATTCCATTGATCCACATGCCTATTTCTGTACCACTACCATGCAGTTTTCAGCAAAATTGTCTTTTAATATAGCTTGAGGTCAGGTATAGTGATTCCCGCAGATGTTTTTTTGTTGTTGAGGATGGATTTCGCTATTCTAGGTCTTTTGTTATTCCATATGAAATTGCAAATTGATCTTTCCAATTCCATGAAGAACTGGGTTGGAATTTTGATGGGGATTGCATTGAATCTGTAGATTGCTTTTTGTAGGATGGCCATTTTTAAGATTTTGATTTTTCCAATCCATGAGCATGGGAGATCTTTCCATTTTCTGAGATCCTCCTCAATTTCTTTCTTTAGAGGTTTGAAGTTCTTGTCATATAGGTCCTTCACTTGCTTAGTTAGAGTTACACCAATGTATTTCATAGTTTTTGTGACGATTGTGAAAGGTACATTATCCCTAATTTCTTTCTCCACATGTTTGTCCATTAAGTATAGGAAGCTACTGATTTGTTTGAGTTAATTTTGTATCCAGCCACTTTGCTGAACTTGTTTATCAGCTATAGGAGTTCTCTGGTGGAATTTTTGGGGTCACTCAAGTACACTATTATGTCATAGGCAAAGAGTGATATTTTTATCTCTTCCTTTCCAATTTGTATCCCCTTGATTTCCTTTTGCTGTCTAATTGCTCCAGCCAGGATTTCTAGTGCTATGTTGAATAGGTAGGGGGAGAGTGGGCAGCCTTGTAGAGTCCCTGATTTTAGTGGGATTGCTTCAAGTTTCTTGCTATTAAGTTTGATGTTGGCTGTTGGTTTGCTGTATATTGCTTTTTTATGTTTAAGTATGGGCATTGGATTCCTGTTCTTTCCAGGACTTTTAACATGAAGGGGTGTTGGATTTTGTCAAATGGTTTCTCAGTGTCTAGTGAGATGACCATGTGATTTTGGTCTTTGAGTTTGTTTACATGGTGGATTACGTTTATGGATTTCCTTATGTTAAACCATCCCTGCATCCCAGGGATGAAGCCTACTTGGTCATGATGAATGGTCGTTTTGATGTGTTCTTGGATTTGGTTTGCAAGGATTTTGTTGAGTATTGTTGCACCAATGTTCATAAGTGAGATCGGTCTGAAGTTCTCTTTCCTTGTAGGGTCTTTGTGTGGTTTAGGTACGAGGGTTATTGTAGCCTCAAAAAATGAGTTGGGTAATATTCCATCTGATTCTATCTTTTGGAATAGTTTGGCGAGTATTGGTGTTATATCCCTGATTAATGTCTGATAAAATTCTGCCCTGAACCCGTCCTGACCTGGGCTTTTTTTGGTTGGGAGGCTTTTGATGACTTCTTCTATTTCTTTAGGTGTTATAGGGTTATTTAGATGGTTTACTTGGTCCTGGTTAAATTTTGGGACCTTGTATCTGTCTAGGAATGCGTCCATTTCCTTCAGATTATCCAATTTCGTGGAGTATAAGTTTTTGTAGTAGGATCTGATTATTTCTTGAATTTCCTCAGTTTCAGTTTTTATGTCGCCACTTTCCTTTCTGATTTTGTTAATTTGGATACTCTCTCTTTGCCCTCTAGTTAGTCTGGCTAGGGGTTTATCAATCTTGTTGATTTTCTCAAAGAACCAACTCTTTGTTTTGTTGATTTTTTTCAATGGTTCTTTTTGTTTCTATTTGGTCTATTTCTGCCCTAATTTTGATTATTTCTTGCTGTCTGCTCTTTTTGGGTATATCTGCTTCCTTTTGTTCTAGGGCTTTTAGCTGTGCTGTCAGGTTGTTGATGTGATTTCTCTCCAGTTTCTTTTTGGAAGCATTTAGGTCTATGAGTTTTCCTATCAGTACTGCTTTCATTGCATCCCATATGTTTGGGTATGTTGTGTTTTCGTTTTCGTTGAATTCTAGAATACCCTTAATTTTCTTCTTTATTTCTTCTTTGACCCTGCGATCTTTTAACAGAGCGTTGTTTAGTTTCCATGTGTATGTGGGCTTTTTGTTGTCTTTGTTGTTGTTAAAGACCAGCTATAGACCATGGTGATCTGAGAGGATGCATGGGATTATTTCAATCTTCTTATATCAATGGAGGCTCGTTCTGTGTCCAATTATGTAGTCAATTTTCGAGAGGTGCCATGGGTTGGTGAGAAGAAGGTGTATTCTTTTACTTTAGGATAGTATTTCTGTATTTATCTATTAATTCTAGTTGGTTCAAAGTCTCTGGTAGTTTTGCAGTATCCTTGTTCAGTTTCTGTTTTCCTGATCTGTCTATTGGTGAGAGTGGGGTAGTAAAGTCTCCCACTATTATTGTGTGGGGTGAAATGTATTTTTTGAGCTTTAGTAGGGTTTCTTTTATGAATGTGGGTGAATTTTTATTTGGAGCATATATGTTAAGGATTGAGAGTTCCTCCTGACAGATTTCCCCGGTAATGAGTAAAAAGTGTCCTTCCTTATCTTTTTTGATAACTTTTGGTTGGAAATTTACTTTATTAGATATTAGAATAGCCACTCCAGCTTGCTTCTTTGAGCTGTTTGCTTGGAAGTTTTTTTTCCATCCTTTTACTCTGAGATAGTATCTGTCTCTGTCTCTGAGATAAGTTTCCTGTATGCAGCAAAAGGCTGGATTTTGTTTATGTATCCAGTCTGATGGTCTATGTCTCTTTATTGGGGAGTTGAGACCATTTATGTTAATAGATATCAAGGAATAGTTGTTTTTGTTTCCTGCCATTATTGCTTTTTTGGGTTGAGTTGTGTCTGCTTTTCTTTCTTCTTTTAGTTTTCTCTTTTAGGAGTTTTCTTCTTTTTACTAGGCTGTATTTTCCCTCAATGTATTGGGTTTTCCACCTATAACTCGTTGTAGTGCTGGGTTTGTGGTCAGATATTTTGTGAATTTTGATTTGTCTTGAAATATCTTCGTCTCTCCATTGATGGTGATTGATAGTTTTGCTGGGTATAGCAGCTTGGGCTGGCACTTGTGCTCTCTTAAGGAGTGCATGATGTCTGTCCAGGCTCTTCTAGCTTTCATAGTCTCTGTTGAGAAATCAGGTGTGAGTCTGATTGGTCTGCCTTTATATGTTACCTGACCTTTTTCCCTTACTGTTTTTAGTATTATTTCTTTACTTTGGGCACTTGATGTTTTTACTATTATGTGTCGGGAGGTATTTTTTTTTGGTCCAACCCCTTTGGAGTTCTGAAGGATTCTTTTATGCTTGTGGTCATCTCATTCTTGAGGGTAGGGAAGTTTTCTTCTATGATTTTGTAGAAGATATTTACTGTGACTCTTAGTTGATACTCTTCTCCCTCTTCTATTCCTATTATCCTTAGGTTCGGTCTTCTCATTGTGTCTTGTATTTCCTGGACATTTTGGGTTAGGAGCTTTTTGTTTTTTGCATCTTCTCTGGCTGTTTTGTCTATGTTTGCAATGTTGTCTTCTGCCCCCAAGATTCTCTCTTTCATCTCTTGTAATCTATTGGAAATGCTTGCTTCTGTGACTCCTGATTTCTTTTTTTTGGTGTTCTGACTCTAGGGTTATCTCTTTTAGCATTTTCTTTATTGTGTCATTTTCTGTTTTAATTTCCCGCTTCCATTCCTTTATTTTTTTTGGTTCTGTTTTCCTCTAGTTCTTTGAGTTCTTTGAGTGTTTTTCTTGTTTCTTCTTTAAAAGCTTCTGAATCGTTTTGCTTTTTTCCCTTTCTTGTTTAAGTATCTCTATTGGCATCTTGAGGTATGATTTCAGGTCTGTGTCTTCTTTTTCTGGAGTGTTTGGAATTCCGATGTTTGCTGTTATGGGATAGCTGGGTTCTGGTGTTGCTAGATTGTCTTAGTTTCCTTGGGATATACTTTTTCTCTTTCCTCTTGCCATTTTGTTGTCAGTGATATGTTCTTGCCTTTCCCTTGTATCTGGTGTGTGTCCCTGGTTCTCCCCTGGTCCAGGTGTCAGATGGGCCGAGCCCTGTTTTATGCCTCAATGTCATCGGGTGTCAGCAGAATTTTCAACGTTCTGTTTCCTGAAGTCGCCTCTGGGTGGAAACAGAAGTTCTAATTTTCTGTTCCCAATCGCTGGATCAGGCAAGGCAGGGCAGGGCAAGTTAGGTGTGCACTTTCCGTGTGCACTCCGCAGAGATCTCTCTGTTCCCCTGCAGCCTAGGTCTCCCACTCACCATTTGCTCAGCCTCTACCGAAAATTTGTGATTTATGTGCTTATACATTATTATACACATGAATAAACTTCATAAATGTATAGAAAACATTTATATTACTAAAAGAGTTTTAACATGATATTACAGCTTAGTCCACTACTTTCTTGGAGATATAGTTTGGTTTCATAACTTTGAAATATGAAAAACACTGTCCAAAGAGTATGCTATAAATATCTCCAACTATTTCAGTGATATATATGGTTAAAATCTTCTTAATAAATGTCCAGAAATAATACAGATAGAATACATTTAGTGTTACATTTTCGAGAGGTTTTATACTGATTTCACATGGGCAGAATAATATACATTTCTACTAGAAGTGTTTAATTCTAAAAAAGTTAATGAAAGAAAAGTACAACATAGGTTGGTTTGGCTGAAGGCCCAGGCTTCAAGACAAGTTATAGTGTTTGTATCACTCATTCACAGAAAATGTCATATCCTAAACCTCTCAAAAATAGAATAAACAGAAACTCTTGAATACCATGAAAATCAAGAATTTGAATACTACTAATAGAGAAGAAACTAAGATCAAATATCTGAAATTATTCCCAATAAAATTTTAAATAGTTAAGTAAAAATATTTTAACCTAAGGAAAATTATGCTTGTTACAAGGTAACAAACATGCAGGATAGACAATTGGTAACACACACACACACACACAAAAAAAAAAAAAAACCTTTCCATGACACCTAATAATTCAAAGAATAAAGAACAAAGTGAGAATATTAAATGTAAATGGCACTAGGAAAAATACCAGTAAAATATAGGCAGTTTCATTAGAATAATACCTGAGACAGTTAAAGCAATTTACAGTAATGCCACAGTCAACTACAATGTAATTTCAAAGAAATTCAAAGAACTTCACTAAAATCAGGAACAAGAGAAATATGTCAACTCTTGAAACCTACTTAATATAGTGCTTAATATCTTAGAAGAATAATAAAACTTAAAAAATTAATACAGTATACATAGGAAAAGCAGATGTCAAAACATGTTTATTTCGTTGTCTTAAGACATTGTGTATTAAAAACAACACAATCTGAAAGCTCCTTCAAATTTGAATGCATTAAAAGTACTGAAATAAAAATTAAAATATAAACATTATTACACTTTCTTTTTTTTAACAACTTTGTTTTACAAAACAAAGATAAATGTACAGATTTTAAGCATTTTTTGCATAAAATTATACAATACATTTTTGTCAGTACTTGTTTTTTAAAGGTTTGATAGTGTGATAAAGATCCCACCAGTAACAATGAGCATAAAGTACATGTAAAACAAGAAGCAACATGGAAATAGTCAAAGTTTTCTTGGTGTGTAAAGATTATTTTTTTACAATGAGCCGACAGTACATGTAATACAGGGTAGAACCTGTAATTTGTCAATGTGTTCTTGGTGGGTAAGGATTGAGCATGACTATACTATTACACTTTCTATGTAAAAACTAATACCCCAAAGAAGAAATTGACAAAAGAATACTATTCACAGTAGCTATAATATTATATAATGAGAAGTTAAAAATACTAAAAATGAAGTTGACAAGATACTAAAATAAAGCAAGACAACCAATTCTCATTTACTATTAATATTAGATTTGTGAAATGGTCATCTAAACCAAAGAAAATCTCCAGATTAATGTTAATCATTATTAAACTTTCCAAAGCTGTTCTTTATAGACATTTCAAAAACAATCTAACTTCCATATGGAAATATGTAACCTCCAAGATAATCAAAATAATCGTAACCAAGTCCCTAACCACACCTCCAAAAACCTAATGGTGGAATCACCATCCTAGATTTCAGGTGAAATTGAAAGTCTAAAGTAATAAACACAGAATTGTACTCATGAAAAGATGGAGTGTTTTTTTGGTTTTTAGTGTTTTCATTTTTTATTGATTATTCCCTTCATTTACATGTCAAATTTTATCTGTTTCCCTCAATCAAACCCCCCCTTCTCCAATTGCCTCTATTAAGGTCCTCCCTCTTCCAAACACTTTTTTCCAACTCAGCACTTTGGTATTCCCCTACAATGGGAAAACACTAGACCAAACACCTACTCACATTGATATCACATAATGCCATCTTTTGCTAGATATTCAAGTGGAGCCATGGGACGCTCCATTTGTACCCATTGGTTGGAATTGTAGTCCCTGCGAGCTCTGAAGGATTTGCTTGATTGATAATATAGTTCTTCCCATGGAGTTGTAAACCCTTTCAGTTCCTTCATTCCTTTCTCCAACTCCCTTATTGGGATTCCCATGCTAAGTCTGATGGTTAGCTGCAAGCATCCTCAACTATACCTGTATGACTGTGGCAGAGCCACTGAGGAAGCATCTTTATCAGGCTCCTGCCAGTAAGCACTTCTTGGAATCATTAATAGATCAAGCAAACCCTATAAGTGAGATCACTCAACATTGTCTCTCTATCTGGTTTACCTATATCAGTATTTTCTATTTCTATTAATAGAACTGCAGACCTCAGAATGTCATATTTTTTTACCACTAATTAATATTTTATATTATGCACATATCATATTTTAATTACTTGTATATTTTGTAGGACATTTAGCTTGTGACCATTTCCTGATTTTTGTGACCAAATCTTCAATGGAAGAGTGGAACTAGTGAACAACTATAAAGTATTTCTTACTACAGTAATAATGCTTCAAACTTTTGCTGTTGTTGGGGTGATACTGACAATACATATCTTCTCATTAGCTTACATTATGTAGAGATATGTTACCACTAAAACTATGTTCTCTAAAACTTTTATTCTGAATGCATATTGGATTCTGCCTAAGACTATTTTTGCACCTAATGAAATATTCTCATAATATTTGTTTTGATTTTCCCTTACAGTTTATTATATTCCTTGACTTGCATGTTTTTAATTTCTGCATTTCAGGGTTAAGACAACCATCCTGATAACCTGAATCTTTTTTATATTCCATTTGCTGTTTAAATCTATGTTCATTAACGATATTGGCCTTTATTATTCCTTTTATTTTGTCTTAAATTAATTTTGTTATTCAATTGAGGCTAGTCTCTTAGAAAATGTTTTGGAGTGTTCCTTCCCTACTTATTTCTTTTGATTTGTTGAAAAATTACTCGAAATAGATCTTATATGAATGTCTGGTATAATTCTTTAACTTCATCTTGTAATGTACTTTTATTAACTGTAAAGATCTTTAGTTTTTTATTAGTGTGCTTATTCATTATGCATCTATTTAATTTGTTGTTTAATTTCATAGTTTGACTATGTCTATTAAAATAAGTATTGGAGTGTTCCTTTATCTATATCTTCTGAGTTGTTGAAAAAGTACTCAAAATACATCTTACTTGAATGTCTGGAATAATTCTTTAACTTCATCTCGTACTATACTTTTGTTAACAGTAAAGCTCTTTAGTTTTGTTTTATTTTGCTTATTCATTATATATCTATTTAACTTGTTGACTTCTTGTTGTTTAATTTTCATGGTTTGACTGTATCTAGAAAATTACTCATTTAGTTTAGATTTTCGAGCTTCAAATATACCAATATTAAAATATCCACTTGTAACATTACTAATTTCCTTGATGTCTAGTTATGTTTTCCTGTACATTTCAAACTTTGTTAACTAAATGTGTATGGTGTTTTATTATTCTTTTTTGCCATTTTATTTTGTCCTTTTTAACATTAACATTAGATAGTCTGCATTAACATTTGAGAAATTATTCCTTTCACTTGCCCCCCTCACATACACTGTCCCCCTCCATTTGCCTTCACAAAAGTGCACTCCCTACTGAACTCCCTCTACACACCATTGCCTTGTCAATCCACTACATTGGGAAAACATGCCCTCTCTGGAATAAAAGTCTCTTCTCATATTGATGCCAGAGACTGCTATCTTCAGCTACATATGCAAATGGATCAACAGGTCACTCAAAGTGGCCACAAAGTTTGGTGTTTTACTCCATGGGAGGTTTTTTTTTGTGGGGGTTTGATTAGTTGATAATGTTGTGATCTTCCCATGAGTCTGCAACCCATTTCAGCTCCTTCAGTTCTTTCTTTAGCACTTTCATTGGGATTCCCATGTTCAGTCAGATGGTTACTTGCAAACATGATCAGCTGTATCTGTATAACTCTGGAAGAACCACTGAGAAGGCATCACTACCAGGTTAATGCCAGTAAATATGTCTTGGCATCAGCAATAGTGCTTGGGTTTCATGGTTGAATATGGGGTAGATTCCACGTTGAGTTAGTTTCTGTATGATCTTTTCTTTAATACCTGTTTCTCAATATAACCTTGTATTTCATCCTGTGTTTGTTTTGCTCTGCCTTTTAATAAGATTGAGGCATACCCATTTTGGTTTTTCTTATTTTTGAGCTTCTTGTTTCATAGGTATTTAGAGATCTCTGGGGTTAGTATCTGTTTATCAATGAGTGCATATCATGTGTGTTCTTTTGTAACTGGGTTACTTCACTCAGGATGATAGCCTTCACTTACATTCATTTGCCTACAAATTTCATGATGTCATTGTTTCTGATACCTGAGTAGTTCTCCATTGTGTAAATATGCCACAAATTCTGTATCCTTTCCTCCACTGAAGGACATGCAGGTATATAACAACTTCTGACTATTATAATTAAGGCTGCTATAAAGATGGAGGAGCATGCATCCTGGTTATATGGTGGAACATCTTTGTGGTATATGCCCATAAGTGAAATAGCTGAATCTTCAGGTAGTACTATGTCCAATTTTCTCAGATAAATTTCCAGAGTATTTGTACCAGCTTACAACCCTACCAATGGTGGAGAAGTTTGCCTCTTTTACCACATCCTCATTAGCATCAGATGTTATCTGAGTTTTTAATCTAACCATCCTAACAGGTTTGGGGTGAAATCTCAGGGTTATTTTGACTTGAATTTCCCTAATGACTAGAGATGTTGAGCATTTCATTAGGTGCATCACAGCCTAGCGGTATTCCTCTGTTAAGAATTATTTGTTTAGATCTGTACCTCACTTTTAATAAGATTATTTGATTCTTTGAGTTTAATTTCTTGAGTTCTCTGTATATGTTGGATATTATTCCTCAGTCATCTGTAGGATTGGTAAAGATCCTTTACAAATCTGTTGGCTGACATTTTCTCTTCTTGACGATGTGCTTAACCTTACAGAAACTTTGCAATTTTACTAGATTCCATTTATCAAATCATGATCTTAGAGCTAAAGCCACTGGTATTCTATTCAGGAAAATTTTTCTGTGCCTATATGTTCTTTGATCCTCTACACTTTCTCTTGTAATTACTTCAGTGTGCCTGGTTTTATAAGAAGATTTTTGATTTACTTGCACTTGAGCTTTATACGAGGTGATAAGAAAAGAATTATTTGCATATTTTGCATGCTGACTGCCAATTTAACAAATACCAATTGTTGAAGAGGCTGTTTTATTTTCCACTGAATGATTTTGGCCCCTTTGTCAAAAATCAAGTGATTGTGGGTATTTGGGTTCATTTCTGAGCCTTCCATTCTACTCCATTGGGCTAGGTCTCTATTTCTATACAAATATCGTGCAGTTTTTAATCACAAACACTTTGTATATACCTGGAGGTCAGGGATGCTGATTCCCCAAAAGTTCTTTTACTATTGAAAAGAAATTTTGCTACCCTAGGGATTTTTCTATTCCACAAAATTTTCAAATTTGTCTTTCCAAATCTATGAAGAATTGAGTTGGAATTTTGATGACAATTACATTGAAACACTTGATTGCTTTTGGCAAAATGACCATTTTATCAATATTGAACTTTTGAATCCATGAGCATTAGAGATTTTTCCATCTTTTGAGATCTTCTTCATTTTCCTTTTTCAGATGTTTAAAGTTCTTGTCATAAAGACCATTCACCTTCCAGTTATGGTCACACCAAGGTATTTTACATTATTTGCAGCAATTGTGAAGGTTGACTTTTCCCTAATGTTTTTCTCAGCATGTTTATCATTTGAGTAGAGGAATGCTACTGATATATTTGAGTTAATTTTTTATCCAGCCACTTTTCTGAAGTTTTTCATCAGTTGTAAAGTTCTCTGGTGGAATTTTTGTGGTCACTGAAGTATAATGTCATATCATCTGCAAATAGTGATACTTTGCCTTTTTTCTTTTCAATGTATCCCTATGACTTTTTTGTTGTCTAATTGCTCTGGCAAGAATTCCTGTACATTTTTAATATGTAGGGGGAGAGTAGGGAGACCTCAGAGAGAAGACCAGGTGTTTGCCATAAGGACTTAAGACCTGAATGCAGATGAGCTCCTGGAACAGCCTCACAAGTGCCTCATACCTGAGCACACAGTGAGTCTGTTACACACCTTAAACTTCTATCCAGGTAATACATTTCAGGATTGCTTAGAGCACAGATGCTGTGATGCATTCTGGGATCTATCCTTTCTGGCCAAAAACAAGTGCAGGGTGACCACCCTCAGGACTCTGGACTTGCAGGCAGAATCCTTAACTCCCAAAACAACCTCACAAGTGCTCTTCCACTTGAGCCTATGGTGACAAAAACAAGTCACTGCTTTCATAACCTCTTGCCCACCTGCCAATAGCCAAACATCTAGGAGAAATCGCCTTGCTGAACCCATAGGCCCTCTGACCCACAGTAGAGACAAGCTCTAGTCAGAGACAACATGATCACCTATACTCATAGATAACAAGATGGCAAAAGTTAAGTACAAGACCTTTAGCAACAGAAATCAAGTCAACCTGGCAATATCAGAACCTAGCTCTCTCATCATAGCCAGTAGTGGATATCCAGTATACCAAAAAATACAATATTTAAACATAAAATCATAATACATGATGATGATATAGATTTTCAAGAAGCACATGACCAACTCCATTAAACTATTACAAGAGAATTGGGAGAACACACATGAACAAATAGAAGCCCTTAAAGAGAAAACACAAAAATCACTCAAAGAACAATAGGAAAGCAAAACCAAACAGGTGAAGGAATTGAAAGCAGAAATAGAAGCCATGAAGAAAACATAAAAAGAGATAACCCTGGAGATAGAAAACCTAGGAAAGAAATCAGAAGTCATAGATGCAAGTATCACTAACAGATTAGAAAAATGGAAGAGAGGATCTCTGGGGCAAAAGACAACAGAGAAAACATTGACACAACAATCAAAGAAAATGCAAACATCCAAAATCTCCTAATACAAAACATCCAGGATATCCAGGACACAATGAAAAAATCTCCCCTAAGGATAATAAGTGTAGAAGAGGGTGAAGACTCCCAATATAAAGGCACAGTTTATATTTTCAAAAAAAAACATAGAATAATATTCTCTAACCTCTGAATGAGATGACCATGAATATACAATTAGCCTATAGAGGTCCACATAGATTGGACCATTAAAAAACCCCTCCCAACAAATAATAGTCAAGAAAGTGAAAGTTCAAAACAAGGAAAGAATCCTAAAAGCAGTAACAAAAAAGGATAAGTAACATACAATGGTAGACCAATCAGAATTATACCAGATTTTCAACAGAGACTATAAAAGCTAGAGTCCTAGGCAGACCCTAAGAGTGCACAAATACCAACCCAGGATACTGTATTTGGCAAAACTCTCAATTACCATATATGGAGAAACAAAGATATTCCTGGACTAAAGCAAATTTACACAATTTTTGTCCACAAATCCAGCCCTTCGATGGGCAATAGATGGAAAACTCCAATATAAGAAGGGAAACTACACCCAAGGAAAAGCAAGAAAATAATCATGCAAAAAATTTAAAATAAGAAATACACACAAACATAATTCTACCTCTAAAAACAAAAATAACAGAAAACAACCATCAATATTGCTTAGTGTCTCTTAGCATCAATGGATTCAATTCCCCAATTAAAACAACATAGACTATTGACTGGGTATGCAAATAGGATACAGCATTTTGCTGCATTTAGAAAAAATATCGCAGAGACAAAGGCAGACACTACTTCAGAATAAAAGGATGGGAAATAAAACCTTCCAAGCAAATGGTTCCAAGAAGCAGGCAGGAGTAGTCATTCTAATATGAAATAAAATAGATTTTCAACCAAAAGTTACCAAAAATGATAAGAAAGGATAACTTTTACTCACTTGTAGATTCTTGATCTTAGAGCATAAGCCATTGGTGTTCTGTCAAGGAAAGTTTTCCTTGTGTCTATGTGTTCTAAATCTTCCCACTTTCTATTATAATAGTTTCAGAGAACCTAGTTGTATGTTGAGGCCTTTGATCCACTTGAATGTAAATTTTTTTCAAGAGCTTAAAGAAAAGAATTGATTTGCATTCTTATAAATGCTAATTTCCAGTTGAATCAACACCATTTGTTAAAGAGGCTCTCCTTTATTCATTGAATGTTTCTAATTCCTTTGTCCATGAATAAGTGACCATAGCTGTCTGGATTCATTTGTGGGTCTACAGTTCTGTTCCATTGATATACCTGTATATTTCTGTACCAATACTGTGAAGGTTTTTATCACAGTTGATTTTTAATATATCTTGAGGTCAAGGATGGTGATTCTGTAGTTTTTGAGAATGAATTTTGATATCCTAAATTTTTGGTTATTTCAGATGAATTTTCAAATTGTTCTTTCAAAGTCTATAAAGAATTGAGTTAAAATTTTGATGGGGATTTTACTAAGCCTGTAATTTGCTTTTGGCAAAAAGAGCATTTTTAAATTATTGATCTCTCTAATTCATGAGAATGGAAGATCTTTCTATCTTATAAGATCTTTATCAATTTTCTTCTTTAGAGATTGGTTGTTCTTTTCATACCGATCTTTAAATTGCTTTGTTAGGGTCACAACAATATATTTCATATTGTTTGTTACTATTGCGGAGAATGTGTTTTCTGTAATTTATTTCTCAGCATGTTTATCTTTTGAAAAGATGAAGGCTACTGATTTGTTGTTTGGAATAATTTTTAATCCAGCCACTTTGCTGAAGTTGTTTATTAACTGTAGGAGTTCTCTGGTGGAACTATGGGGTCACTTAAATATACTATTATATCGTAGGCAAATAATGATATTTTGAATTCTGTTTTTCCAACTTGTATCTCTTTGACTTTCTTTTTCTTGTCTAATTTCTCTGGCTAGGAATTTAAGTACTATATTTAATAGGTAGGTTGACAGTGAGCATTCTTTTCCAGTCCTTAATTTTAGTGGGATTGCTTCGAGTTTTTCACCATTTAGTTTAATGTTGGAAGCCAGTTTGCTTTATCTTTTTTATTAAGTTTAGGCATGGGTCTGGAATTTCTGACCTTTCCAAGACTTTTAACAGAAAGGGGTGTTGAATTTTGTCAAATACTTTCTCAGCATCTAATGAGATAATCACGTCTTATCTTTTGTTTGATTAATTTTGTTTATGTGGTCGATTACATGAATCCATTTCTGTATATTGAACTATCCCCACGTCCCTAAAATGAAGCCTTCTTGATCATGATGAATAATTGTCCTTGGATTTGGTATTTCAAGAGTTTGATTAAATTGCATAGGTGATCAAGAGAAACATTGGTTTAAAGTTCTTTTTCTATATAGAGTCTTTGTATGGTTAGGTATGAATGCAAATGTGGCTTTGAAGAACAAGTTGGACAGTCTTCCTTCTGTTTCAATTTTGTGAAAAAATTTGAACAGTTTGAATATTAGGTCTTCTCTGAAACTCTGAAAAATTCTGCACTGAACCCATCTGGTCCTGTGCTTTTTTTCACTGGGAGTTTTTTTATGACTGCTTCTATTTCTTTAGGTGTTATGGGACTGTTTAGATGTTTTATCTGATCCTGACTTAACTTTGGTATCTAGTATCTGTCTAGAAATTTGTCCATTTTCACTAGATTTTTCAGTTTTGTTGACTAGAGGCTTTTGTAGTGGGATGTGATGAGTTTTCTTAATTTCCTCACCTTCTTATTGTTATGTCTTCCCCTTTCATTTCTCATCTTGTTAATTTGGATATCCTCTCTGTGCCCTACTGATACTCTGCCTAAGGTTTTTTTCTAATTCCCTTGATTTTTAAATAGCCACCCTGTAATTTTTGTTGATTCTTTCTATAGTTATTTTTGTTCCTACTTGGTGGATTTCTGCTTTG
Organism: Micromys minutus; assembly: GCF_963924665.1. NCBI lineage: Eukaryota > Metazoa > Chordata > Mammalia > Rodentia > Muridae > Micromys > Micromys minutus. The sequence continues at coordinate 15,939,846 of NC_137985.1, forward strand.
AGTTTGATTATTTACTGCCATCTACTCCTCTTGAGTGTATCTGCTTCCTTTTGTTCTAGATCTTTCAAGTGTGTTGTCAAGCTGCTAGTGTATGTTCTCTCCAGTTTCTTTATGGAGGCATTCAGAGATATGCGTTTTTCTCTTAATATAGCTTTTATTGCATCTCATAAGTTTGGATATGTTGTGCTTTCATTTTCATTAAATTGTAAAAAATCCTTAATTACTTTTTTTTATTTCTTCCTTGGCCATGTTATCATTAAGTAACACCTTGTTCAGTTTCCATGTGTAAGTGTACTTTTTTTTTAGTTTTTGTTGTTATTAAAGACCAACTTTCATCCATGATGATCTGACAGGATGCATGGTAGTATTTCTAATTTCATATGTGTATTGATGTTTGTTTTTTGACCAAGTATATAGTCAATTTTAGATAAGGTACCATGAGGTGCTGAGAAGAAGATATATTCTCTGCCAGTTTTGCTGTGTCTCTATGCAGTTTCTGCTTTTATGATCTGCCCATTGATAAGAGTGTTGTTTTGAAATATCCTACTATTATTGTGTGTTGTGAAAAATATGCTTTAGAAACGTTTCTTTTATAAATGTGGGTGGTCTTCCATTTGGACCATAGATGTTCAAGATGCAGAATTCATCTTGATATATTATTTCTGTGATGAGTAAAAGTGTCTTTCTTTAAGTATTTTGATATCTTTAGATTAAAATCTATTTTATTTGATATTATAATGACTTCTCCGACATGTTTCTTGAGACCATTTCCCTGGACGATTTTCTTTCCCACTCTGTTACTCTGAGATAGTGTCTTTCTTTGGCTATGAAATGAGTTTCCTATAGGCAGCAAAATGCTTGATCATGTTTACTTGTCCAGTCTTATAGATTTTGCTTTTTATTTGGTAATTAAGTCTATGAATATTAGTTGATATGAAGAAATCTTAATGGTTTTTTCCTGTTATTTTTGTTCTTAGAGGTAGAATTATGTTTGGGTGTGTTTCTTCTTTTGTTTTTCTTGCATGATTATTTTCTTGTTTATCCTTTGGTGTAGTTTAGCTCCTTGTATTGGAGTTTTTCACCTATTATCCATTTTAGAGCAGGATTTGACCAGATACTATGTAAATTTGATGCCTCAGTTCTACTTAGAAGTAAGAACAAAACAGGGGAGGAAATACAAGGTCAAATAGAGAAGCAGGGATTGAAGAAAAAATCTACAGAGACTGCTTCACCTGGAGAACCACAGCATATTCAGCCACTAAACAAAATTCAAGCACTATTGCTGGTGCCAAGATGTGTTTACTGGCAGGAACCAGACATGAGTGTCTCCTCAGAGGTTCTCCCAGAGTCATACAGATAAAGATGAGGATGCTTGCAGCTAAATATATGACTGAACACAGGGACCCCAAAGAAAGAACTAGAATAAGGACTGAAATAGCTAAAAGGTTTGCACCCTCATGGGAAGAAAAATATCAGCAGCAACCAAAACATTGATGGGAATAGGATGAATGACAGAGAGAGGAACTTCATAGAAGCAAGTGTAGCGGAGGATTAAGGGAGTAGCAGAAAGGGTATAACATTAAAAATGTAAACTGATAGAATCTAATAAAATTGAAAAAGAAAAAAGAAAATAAGCCAAAAGAGAGACAACCCTGGTGATAGAAAACCTAGGAAATTAATCAGGAGTCATAGAATCCAGCATCACCAACAAAATACGAGAGATGAAAAAGAGAATCTTAGAAGCAGAATATAATATAGAATGCATTGACACATCTTTCATATAAAATATAAAACTTAAAAAGTTTATAACCAAAAATTTAAGGAAATGTAAAACACAATGAGAAGACCAAACATTAGGAAAACATGTGTAGAAGCAAGCGAAGACTACCAACTGAAGGGCCAGTAAATATGTTCAATGAAATTATAGAATAAATTTTCCTCACCTAAAGACAGAGATAACCATGAATATACAAGAAGCATAAAGAATTCCAAATATATTAGCCTAAAAGAAATTCCTCCTAACACATAATAGTCAAAATACCAAAAGTTAAAAAGAAAGAAAGTATACTAAACGCAGTAAAGGAAAGAGGACACATAACATATAAAGAAAAACAGATAAAAATTACACCAGACTTCTCAACAAAAACTGTGAATGCTAGAAGATTCTAGACAGACATCATATAAATGCTAAAAGAACACAAATGCCAGCCAATGTAGATATATCCTGCACAATTCTCAGTTACTATAAATGGAGGAACCAATATTTTCCATGAGAAAAATTTACATCATATCTGTTTACAAATACAGGTACAAAGAGTACAAGGGATAATCTGAAAAACTCCAACATGAGCAGAAAAACTGTACCCTTGGAAAACAAGAAAATAATTATCTTGTAAAAAACAGAAAGAAAACAAAAGTAAAAGGGCATATAAACATGTATCACTGTCCAACAAGAACAGTAAGAGGAGAAACAATTATATACATTTTGACATCAATGGACACTACTCCTCAATAAAAAGAAAGAGATTATCAGACTTAATTTGTAAACAGGACCCATCAATTTGCTGTATATACAAAACTCATTTCAACAAAAAAGACAGGCACTACCTCAAAGTAAAAGGTTGGGAAGAAAACTTTCTAAGCCAATGGTCCCAAGAAACAAGCTGCATATCCATCTATCGAATAAAATAGGTCTTCAACCAAACGGAGTCAAAAAAAATTAAATAACAGAAAATGAATGATACTCTTTATCATCCTAAGCAAAATCTATTCAGATAATATCTCCAAACCTGAATATATGCTCCAAATACAAGGGTACCCATCTTCATAAAAGAACTCCATTAAGCTCAAAGCATATATTGTTCCACACACAATAATTGTAGGAGATTTCAACACTCATCAATAAATAGATCATAGAAGCACAAACTGAACAGATACACTGTGAAGGTTAGATAAGTTTTGAACCAAATGGATTTAACATACATCCATAGAATATTTCATCCCACAACAAAAGAATGTACCCCTTTCTCAGCACCTCACTGAACCTGCTCCAAAATTGACCATGTAGTCAGTCAAAAAGCAAGCCTCAAAGAATACTAGAATAGCAAAATAATCCAATGCATCCTATCAGATCACCATGCACAAAGGCTGATCTTTATTAAAAACAAAGACAACAAAAAGCACACATACCCTTGGATGTTGGACAATGCTCTTCTCAACAATAGCTTGGCCAAGGAAAAATAAAGAAAGATATCAAAGACTATTTAGAATTTATTAAAATTAATATGTAACATACACAAATATGGGATTCAATCTAAGCAGTTCTAAGGGAAAACCTCATAGCTCTGAGTGCATCCAAACAGAAACTGGAGAGAGCATACACGAATAGCTTGAAAATAAAAATAAAATTAAATATACATAGAATCAACAAAACCAAAATATGTTTCTTTGAAAACATCCACAAAAATGATAAACGATTAGACAGAAGAATTAAAGGATTCAGAGAGAGTATCCACATTATCAAAATCAGAAATGAATGTGGAAATATAACAACAGAAAATTTGAAAATCTAAGAAGTCATCAAATCCTACAAAAGCCTATACTCAGAAAACTGGAAAATGTACAGGAAATGGACTATTTTCTAGACAGATACTAGATATCAATGTTAAATCAAGATCAGAAAGACTATCTAAACAGCCCCATAACACTAAAAGATTAGAAGATCATCAAAAGCAACCCAACCAAAAAAAAAAAAAAAAAAAAAAAGTCCAGAAACAAATTTGTTTAGGTATATAATTTATCTGACCTTCATAGAAGACCTATTACCAGTATGAATAATTCTACAAAATACAAATGAATAAAACATATCCCAACTCATTTTGTGAAGCCACAATTAGGTTTTTTATTTCCAAAACAACATAAAGACCCCAAAAAGAAAAAGAATTTTATATGGGTTTCCCTCATGAAAATTAATGCAAAAATACTCAATATAATTCTTGCAAACTGAAACCATGAACACATCAAAATGATCATTCACCACGACAAGTAGGCTTCAGCCTAGGAATGCAAGGATGATTCAATATACATAAATTTACCAGTGTAATTCATTATATAAAAAAACTCAAAGAGAAATTCGAATGATCATCTGCCTAGATTTTGAGAAAACATTTAACAAAATTCAACTCCCCTTCATGTTAACAGTTTTGAAAAGATCAGAAATTCAAGGCCTATAATTAAACATAGTAAAAGTAACATCCAGCAAACCAATAGTCAATATCATACTAATTTGTGAGAAACTTAAAGCAATCCATCTAAAGTCAGGAACTAGGGGAAGCTGTCCACTCTCTACCTACCTACTCAGATTAGTACTAGATTGTTCTAGACAGACAGCATAAAAAGGTCATACAAGTAGGGAAGGAAGACATCAAAACACTAGTAATTGCAGTAGATATGATAGTACACTTAAGTGACCACAAATTTCAACCAGAGTATTTCTTAAGCTAACAAACAACTTCAGCAAAGTTTCTGGATATAAAATTTACTGGAATAAATCTATAACCTTGTTGCACTAAAAAAATAAAGTGGATGAGAAAAAAATTAGGAACTCTAAACCCTTTACAATAGCCACAAAAATATTAAATATCTTGGTATGACCCAACCAAGCAAGTGACAAATCTATATGACAAGGACTTCACTGCCATGAAAAAGAAAATTGTGTAAGACCTCAGAAGATAGAAAGATCTCCCATGACCATAGATTGGAAAGATCACCATACTAAAAATGGCCATCTAACCTGAAATAATCTACATATTCAATGTAATCCCCATCAAAATTCCAAAACAATAATTCATAGAGTTAGAAAGAACAATTTAAAAACTCATTGGGAATAATAAAAAAAAAAAAAAAAAAAAAAAAAAAAAAAAAAAAAAAAAAAAAAAAACAAAACACCCAGAATAGCAAAAACTATTCTCAAAATTAAGAGAACTACTTGGGGTATCACCTTTCCTGACCACAAGCTGCATTAGAAATTAGTTGTAATAAAAATAATATATGTAATAAAAATTACATATTATTGGTACAGAGACAGGCAGGTACATCAATGAAATAAATTTGAAGATCCAGAAATGAACTCTCACAATATGATCACTTGATCTTTTACAAAGGAGATAAAAATTTTCAATGGTAAAAGAACAGGATCTTTAACAAATGGTGCTGGTTTCCCTGGCAGTCAGCATGAAGAATGCAAATAGATCCATACCTATCTACTTGCAGAAAGCTCAAGTCCAAATGGATCAAAAACCTCCACATAAAATGTAATATACTGAAACTATTAGGACATAAAAGGGGGAAGAGCTTATAACACACAGGCACAGGGGATAATTTCCTGAATATAACACCCATGGCTTATGCTCTATGATCAAGAATTGACAATTGGAACCTCATGTAATTGCAAAGCTTCTTTAAGACAAAAGACTATCAAAAGAACAAAACGGCAACCAACAGATTGGGAAAAGATCTAAACCAATCCTACATCTGATAGAGGGCTATATCCAATATATATATATATGTATATAAAAAATTTAACTATTTACAAATTACATAATCATTTGATAATATTTCATATATCAAAACTCATATAGCTTCATTTAATTGAAAGTATGTGTATTAGTTTTTTAATATCTCTACAACCTGGAACACAGCCTTCTTCCTGAGATAGCAAGGGCTATGCCTTTCTAGGTAAATTCAATTTTGCACTTTCTCTTCTGAGTTACTATTAGGAGATCCTTAGAGGTTTGAATCATCAGAAGAATAATTATTAGCTTTGTGAATTGAGCCTCAAAATATCATAAATATCCACTTTCCCTTCCAGCTTTAACTTTTATACTTTATTCTCTCGAATACCTCATAATGTTTTTCCTTTTTCTACCATTCTGATCAGCAACATAGGAAGTGCCATGATTTACTGTTTTTCTACCAGTTCTCAACACAGAACCTGGGCCATCGTCACATATGTGGCAAGAGTAAAAAAGTGTATCAATCACTTCTGGTCCTTATCAGGTGGAAATACTTTACAGTCTAGTAAGTATTAATCTATGCAAGACACATAAGGAAACAGGGTTATTATATTGTTGGCACCAGAAAGTTAACTATATGTGTTGCGCTGTAATCAGTAGAAGAAATGCATCAATAAATTTATCACAACTGTTATGAAATTTATGATATTATTTAGGATTACTGACTTCATTTACTAGTTGACTTGAGAATTATCATAAACTCTTATAGATTCTATGTTCAGTAGAATTTTTTTAACGAGAACAAAAAGTAATGCCTCTCTATTATATTTGCTATTGATTAAAAATAACAAGTACCTGGTAATATAAATAAAGATAAAGATAACCATAGAAAATAAATATCCAAACCAGTGAACTTTTAGAAATAAGCATCAAGTACCAATGAAATGTGAAAGGAGTTGGGAAAGACTGAACCAGTGTTGAAATGTTTGCTCTGCCAATGAGTTCCTCAGTTTAATTTAAAGTAGTTGATTTTAGAAGAAATATATTGTCCTTAGAAATATTGTTTAATTGAAAGTATCTTAGTATGTCATAAGAATGTGAAGCTAATTTTCAATATAAAGCTTTGGCTTCAGTGTGGCCTCATCTTTTTAAGCTGCACATGAGTCAGTTGTATGTGAGTAAAACAGTAAAAAAATGAAAACAAAAGAAAAATGAACAAAACTATCCTGAAAGCTTCCATTAGAGATATAGCTAAAACGTGTTACCAGATTCTTAAAAGTAACATCAACAGAATAACATGCAAACTCATCCTTACTTCTTAACTAATTCTTATGTAGCATTTACAGAATATGATGGGGCAGGAGATTGCATATATGGAACTACACAATTAATAAGCATGTCTATCATGTTCAAAGATAGGGCATCTTAATCTACCTAAACCTAATTACGGATGAAGGAAGTGAAGAAGGAGCCAAAGAACTTAACAAAGAAACAAAGAGGGAGAAAAGACCAACATGTAGTGTGACTATTAGAAAAGCATATTGAAAAACAGAAAAATAAGAAAATAATATAGCTAAGTATGTTACCATATGCCTATGTATTATAAGGTCTTGGGATACTGAGACAGGATGAGATGATAAATGGTAAAGAGGAATAATAAAAACAAAAAATATTCTACTCTAGTAATTATGTATTTAGCTTTGAGAAGAAGATTGTGGGCTTAGCTTCAGCATAAAGTGTAGACAGTAATGATTAGGGAAGGCAGTTGAGAATGAATATGTGAAAAGTATAATACATACCTTTGAATTTTTCATAATGAAAAATTTTGTTCATCAACCAAAAAGCAAAAAATATTCCTTAACCATTTTACTTTATCAATTAATAAGACCCATTCAGAATTAATTGTGTACAATACTTTTACAGTCAATAATAAATAATGAATGTTTATCATATTAAGATTTTAAATAATTATACATTCATGTACAATTAAAATATTCTTACCTGATTATATCACATTTGTGCAAAAGCTAACACCTAGCTGTATATAAGTTACAAAATCAGAAAATGAAAAAATAAAGAAACTATATTAAACATAATTTTAATTGACTGACAAAAATTGATAGAACAAGAATCTAACTGTAATTTTTAATAAACTTTTGACTACGTTTTATTTTGTGTACAAAACTGTTGTGTGTAGATACTTGAGGAAGCCATAATAGAATGTAGGTTCATCCTGTATTTGAGTTACAGGCTATTGTGAACAACCTGATCAGGGTGCTGGGAACAAAACTTGGGATCCCTGGCAACAAAGAAAGTGACCATAGCTACTAAGCAAATTATCCAAAGATTGTTTTAGCCTGTGTATTCAGAATATGAACCTCAGGAAGTAAGGTTAGTGCTCTTTTTAAAGCTTAAATATACGTGATAGGGCTCTCAGGGTGGGCAGGTGAGGCAACACTCACAGAGGCAGGGAAGGGAACAGGGTTTTGTGGAGGGCAAACTTGAAAAGTGAATAACATTTAAAATGCAAATAAAATACCAATAAAAATGAATACACACACATAAATTCTTCATAAGGTTCTTTTGTTAGATATTTCCTATTTTTGTTGGAAATAGAAAAATAGCCATTTCTTTTACACATGTGATTTACTGGTTAGGGGAAATATTACTGGGTTAAATTTCAAGAATTTTTAAATGGATTGTTTGAAAATATTTTTCTCAAATATGATTTGCCTAGAGTTTCAAAAAATGATAGACGTAGATAAATTTTCTCTCATAGAGTACATTTAAGAAGCTGATATAAAATTTTGCCACAACTGGGAATTATAACTAAAGTTATACTGCACATGACTTAGTTTGTTTTGCATTTTTATCAAAATGCTTAAGACAGGTAAGCTTTTTAAAAAAATAGTTTATGTACCTCATAGTTTATAGTCTACAAATTCAAACAATGTAGTACAGGCTTGGATGATATTCTCTTCATGAATGAATAAATGAAAACGTTTTGAAGAAGTTGTAATATATTATAAAAGGAAACCAGAGGAGTTGGAGGATGTTAACACCCAAAAAACCTAACTTAATTGGTGAACATCCCATGAGTTCCCTTTTCTATTTTCTTTTCTGTCCTGTTCTATCCTGCACATTTTCATTTCATTTCATTTTCTTCCTTTTTTACCTTCCTTTCTCTTCCCTTTACTTCCTTTCTCCTTTGATCTCTTCTCTTTTAGTTTAGTCCTTAGGGGTATTTTTGCTCCTTTCATCCTATCTCCATTCTTTCTATCCTTTACCCTGTTTGTTCCTTCATATTTCCTCTTTAAGCTCCATCCATTACCTGTTTTATGTTGGGATTAAATTTACATTCTTTCATTAATTAGACAGGGTAAACACCACAAACCTCAATTTAAATTATGGATTACCAAGAGCTTAGAATATAGCCTGATGGCATTTTTTTTTATTCAAAGATTATTATGTTTAATCTATACTCACCAGGAAAGCTGTTTATATGTTACTTTCTGTCCTACATGTACTTTGTTCTTGTGGTAACTAGTAAGATTTCAATGCATGGCTATCAAACTTCTTAATTAAGTACTGACAAAAATATTCATATAGTGTTATGCCATAATGCCTTAAAAATCTGTATATGCATTCCTCTATTTTAAATAAAGTTGTAAGAGAAGAAAAAAAGAAATAATCATAGATGAGTTTCTGAGTGCTGAGGTCCCTCAAAATGGCTTTTTTCAGATAAAAATATTTGAAGGTGAATGCAGTTTATTTTTTAGGGAATTAGTTCTGGAGTTCAAATATTATTTATTTTCTTTAATTGATATTTTATTAACTATTTGAGAATTCTATACAATGCATTTTTAAATAAATAAATAAATTGTGGATTATGTGTTTTATATGCTCAAACAAAGTACCACACAGAAAACAAAATATTCTAGCACATGAACCATTTTTGCAATAAATAAACTTTGTTAAATATTAAAAGTTAGTGTGTATGAATAACTTCTTATGAACTTCTAGATTAAAAATACATGTATGCAGCTAGTTGATTCTATAATGGGTAATTCACTACAACAGTCTCTTTATTGTAAAGATTTTCTAGCATCATGGAACAGTATAATTTAACAAATACCATGGAATTCCTTCTCCTTGGACTTTCAGAGGACCCTGAACAGCAGCCCATATTATTTGTACTATTTCTGCTCATATACCTGCTGACTCTGCTTGGAAGTGTGCTCATCATCTTAGCCATCAGCACTGATCCCCAACTCCACAACCCTATGTACTTCTTTCTCTACTGTCTTTCATTGTCTGACATGGGCTTCAGCAGCAGCACCATCCCCGAAATCCTGATAAACATGCGGACCCATAGCAAATCCATAACTTATGGAGCCTGCTTAACTCAGGTGTCTTTCTTTTTTCTTTTTGGGTGTATGGACAACCTACTACTGACTGTGATGGCCTATGACAGATGGGTAGCCATTTGTCACCCTCTACACTACCAAGTCATTCTGAATCCTCGTCTCTGCAGATGTTTGGTCATCGTGTCACTTTGTATCAGTCTCATTGATTCACAGACACACTGCTTGATGGTGTCACAAATAAAATTTTGTACAAACATAGAAATCCCTAATTTCTTCTGTGATGTTCCAGAGCTTCTAAAACTTGCATGTTCTGATACCACTATCAATAAAATAGTCATATTTTTTCTCGGTATCATTCTTGGTTTCCTCCCTGCTTCAGGAATCTTTTATTCCTACTATAAAGTTATTTCCTCCATTGTTAAAATCCCTTCATTGTTAGGGAAATATAAAGCCTTCTCTACTTGTGGATCTCACCTGTCAGTTGTTTGCTTATTTTATGGAACAGGTCTTGGTGTGTACCTTAGTTCATCTATTTCTACTTCTTCCAAAGAAAGTATGGTGGCCTCAGTAATGTATACCATGGTGGTTCCCATGATGAACCCCTTCATCTACAGCCTGAGGAACAAGGATATCAAGAAAGGCCTGCAGAAACTTTGCAGTCAAATTACATAAGTTACCTTATTGAGTAATCCCTTAATATATAGTTACTTCAATTTTGGGTCACATAACTGATGTATAGTGAAACATGTACTGACTATATAAATTTATGAATATAAAATATCAAAATTTAATACAAACATGATGAATCTATGTATATATTTTTGTTCTGTCCATGTTACTTTATATAGCATTACTGCTACTTTATTTCTGAACATATAACTTTAAAAGTTGTCACAGCATGTGTTTTTATACAATGACATACCAAAGAATGCAGGCAGAAATATGATAGTAATGTTTGACTGACTGTTAAATATTTCCGTTTGTTAACCACCTACACAAATGAAAACATAATTGTTGAATTACATGAAGAAAAGACTTTTCATAGTTTCCTAACATAATTGATCTGCATGTGAATATGAAATTGATATAATTTAACTTTTATGCAAAATGTGTAATTTTAACAATTGACATTTGTATTTCTCTAATGAGTTTCACTAAGCAATTAGTTGCACTATATATTCTGTGGAAGGTATACTCATTCCCTTTAGATCATGTGAACACTAATATTATTTTCATGCTCTAGGGTTAACCATTATCTTGAGCATATATTGGCAATATTAATAAGACTCAATGGGCTATTTGCAGAGATTCATGAAATTTGGTGCAAATCCTTTTTAAGTGATGTAAAGAGAATTGGTGATAATGAATTGAAAATGAGGGATTCATGTGCTTACGCATCATTATACACATGAATGAACTTCACAAATATATAGAAAATGTTTATATTTCTAAATGAGTTTTAACATGATGTTAAAGCTTAGTCTACTCCTTTCTTGGAGATATATGTTGGATTCATACCTTTGATATTATGAAAAATGCTGTCTAAACTATGTTCTGCAAATATCTCCAACTATTTCAGCGATATATGTGGTTAGAGTCCTCTGAATAAATGTCCAGATGTAATACACATAGAATACATTTAGGTTTACTTTTTGGAGAATTTTTTTTTTTTTTTGCTTAAAATTATACATTTTTGTCAGTACTGTTTTTTCGGACATTGAAATAAATTTTACATAAAACCATGTGAATATATTTTTTAGTCAGTACTTGATTTTTTTCAAGGGCTTGACAGTATGCATTGAAAACCTACTAGTTACAATAAGCGTAAAGTACATGTAAAACAAAACACAACATGGAAATAGTCAAAGTCTTCTTGTTTTGTGAATATATGTATATTTTTTGTTTTCTTTATTTCTTGGACTTCATACAGTCTGTGAGTTGTTTCTGGAGGAGTGCAAGGCTATTATAAATAGAGCCGCTATGAACATTGTGGTGCATATATCTTTGTTGTGTATTAAAGTGTCTCTGGGGTATATGCCCAGAAGTGGAATAGCTGGGTCTTCAGGTAGTACTATATCCAATTTTCTGAGGTATCGCCAGACAGATTTCCAGAGTGGTTGTATTAGCTTGCAACCCCACCAACAGTGGAGAAGTGTTCCTCTTTCTACGCAGCCTCGCCAGCATCTGCTGTCATCTGAGTTTTGGATCTTGGCCAATCTGACTGATGTGAGGTGGAATCTCAGGGTTGTTTTGATTTGCATTTCCCTGATGGCTAAGGATGTCAAGCACTTCCTCAGATGTTTCTCGGCCATTCGGTGTTCCTCAACCATGTATGTTCTTTTGTGACTGAGTTACTTCACTCAGAATGATAGTCTCTAGTTCTATCCATTTGCCTATGAATTTCATGAAGTCATTGTTTCTGATAGCTTATTACTACTCCACTTTATTATATTAAGATATGGACCATGGATTCCTAACTTTTTCCAAGCATTTATCATTAAGAAGTGTTGTTTTTGTCAAATGCTTTCTTACCATCCAGTGAGAAGATTATGCGGTTTTTTTTCTTTAAGTTTATTTATATGATGGATTTCTCTATGTTGAACCATCCCTGCATCCATGGGATAATGTCTACTTCCTCATGTTGGATGATAGTTTGGATTTGTTCTTGGATTTGGTTTGCAAGAATTTTATTGAGGGTTTTGCATCAAAGTTCATTTGAGAAAATGGTCTGAAGTTTCCTTTCTTTATGGTGTCTTTGTGTGGTTTAGGAATGAAAGTAATTGTGGCTTCGTAGAATAAATGAGTTGGGTAGAGTTCCTTCTCTCTCTTTTTTTTTTTTTTTTTTTTTTTTTTTTTTTGGAATAATTTAGAGAGTATAGGTATTAGGTCCTCTATAAAAGTCTTATAGAATTCTTAACTAAACCCATATGGTCCTGTGCTATATTTTCTTTGGGAGGCTTTTGATGATTGCTTCTATTTCTTTAGGTGTTATTGGTTTGTTTACATAGTTTATGTAATCCCGATTTAACTTTTGTATCTGAAATCTCTCTAGAAATTCAACCATTTCATCCAGATTTTCCAAATTGTTGAGTATAGGGTTTTGCTGTAGGATGTGATGATTTCTTGAATTTCCTCAGTTTCTGTAATTATGTCTTCCTTTTCATTTCTGATTTGTTAATTTTGCCTCCTTAGTTATTCTGGCTAAGTGTTTATCGATCTTGTTGATTTTCTCAAAAAAAAAAAAAAAAAACAAAACAAAACAAAAAACAAAAAAAAAAAACAATAAAACAAACCAAAAACAGCTCTTAGTGTTCTTCATTCCTTTTATATTTCTTTTTGTCTCTATTTGGTTGATTTCTGCTCTGAGTTTGATTATTTCATGCAGTTCAACTCCTCTTAGATGTATTTGCTTCTTTTTGTTCTAGGTCTTTAAGCTGTGCTGTCAAGCTGATAGTGTATGCTCTCTCCATTTTTTGGAGGCACTCAGTGCTCTGACATTTTCTCTCAGTACTGCTTACATTGCATCCCAAAAGTTTGGGTACATAGTGGTTTAATTTTTATCAAATTCTAAAGAAATCCTTGGTTTCTCTATTTATTTCTATCTTAAACATTTATCATTGAGCAGAGCATTGCTCAGTTTCTATGTGTGTGGGCTTTTTGTGATTTTTGTTGTTGTTAAAGAATAATCTAGTCCATGGTGATCTGATAGGATGCATGTGAGTATTTTGAGCTTCTAGATATGTTGCAGCCTGTTGTGTGACTGACTCTATGGTCAATTTTGGTGAAGGTAGTTGAATTAATTGTTCTGTAGATGTCTGTTTATTCCAGATGGTTCATAACCTCTGCTAGCTTTGTTCAGTATCTGTCTCCATTATCTGTCCATAGATGACAGTGATGTGTTGACATCTGCCACTATTATTGTGTGTGGTGTAATATATGCTATGGACACTAGTAAATTTTTTTTATAAATGTCGGAGCCCTGTATGTGGAGCATAGATGTTCAAGACTGAAAATTCATCTGGATAAATTTTTCCTCTGATGAGTAAACTGTATCTTCTTTTTGATAATTTTGGTTTGAAATCTATTTTATTTGGTATTAGAATATCTACTCCAGCTTGTTTCCTGGGCCCATTGGCTTGGAAGGTTTTTCACACAGCCTTTTACCCTGAGATAGTATCTCTTTATATCTGAGATGACTTTCCTGTATGCAGTAAAATTCTGGATTCTGTTTAAATATTCAGTCTATTGGGGAATTGAGTCCATTGATGTTAAAAGAAATTATTGAATAGTGATTTTTGTTTACTGTTATTTTGGTTGTATGAGGTCGACTTATGATTGTGTGCTGTATTCTTTTGGTTTCTTTGCATGATTTTTTTTTTTTTTTTTTTTTGCTTTTTCTTCTGTATAGTTTTCTTCTATGTGTTAGATTTTTCCATTTATCAACCTTTGTATGGGCTGAATTTGTAGAGAGATATTGTGAAAATTTGCTTTTGTCCTGGAATATCTTGGTTTCTCTATTTATGGTGGTTGAGAGTTTTCTGAGTATAGTAACCTGGGCTGGCATTTGTGTTCTCTTAAGGGTGTCTATGATGTCTGTCCAGGGTCTTCTAGAATTCAGAGTCTCTGTTTAGAAGTCTGGTGTAATTCTGATAGTCCTGCCTTCATATTTTACTAGTCCTTTTCCCTTTACAGCTTTTAAGATAATTTATTTATTTCAAATATTTGGTGTTTTGACTATTAGGTGTGAGGAGGAGTTTCTTTTCTGATCCAACTTATTAGGAGTGCTGGAGGCTTTCTGTACATTCATGGTCATCTTGTTCTTAAGAGCAGGGAAGTTTTCTTCTATGATTTGCTGATGATATTTCTGTGCCTTTTAGTTGATATATTCTCCCTCCTCTACAACTATTCTCCTAAGGTTTGGTCTTCTCAATGTGTCCTAGATCTCCTGAATATTTTTGCTTACAAGATATTTGGTTTTTGCATCTTCTCTGTTTTATTTATGTATTCGATGTTGTCTTCAGCCCCTAAGATCCTCTCTGGTAGTCTGTTGATGTTGTTTGCATCTGTGACTCCCAGTTTGTTTGTTTGTTTTTTTGTTTTTCTTTTTTTTTGGTTGTTTGTTTTCCATTACCAGGGTTGTCTCACTTTGTGTTATCTTTATTGTTTATTTTTCATAAATTTCTGTATCTGTTTGGTTGTGTTTCCTGTATTTCTTTGAGTGATGATTTCTTGTTATTTTGTAAATGTTTAAAGGAGTTATTTATGTACTTCTCCATGTTCTCCAGCATCAACATAAAGTATGATTTGAAATCTAGGTCTTGGTTTCTGGTGAATTTGGCAATGCAGTACTTTTTGTGGTGGGACAGTTGGGTTCTGAGGTTGCCAAGTTGTCTTGGTTTCCATTGCTAAGGTTTCTTAACTTTCCTCTAGCCATCTTGTTATCTGTGATTACAGGTGTTCTTTTTGTCATTGACTGGTACCTGTCTCTCCTGTGGATCTGAGGTCCTGTGGTTCAGGAAGGAAATTGCTTCTGGGTATTTGGCTTTTTGTGAGTAAACAGGGAGTCCTGATGGCATTGATGTCTTAGTCTGTTCAGGTGTGGGAGCTCTTGTGAAGGTATTTTGGGAGCTAAGCCCTCTGCTCACAGCCCTTCAGTCCAACTGGCAGAGATCAGGCTCATTCTATAGGCCAAAAGGATCCTTTTCCAGAGAACACAACAAGTTCTTCCCTCTGAGAATTCCTGTTGTGACCTACCCGGCTTTGTGCCCCAGTCTCTCTGCTTATCCAAGTGAAAAAGAGAGTGTGCAAGCTCAGCATTCTCTGGGTAGATCCAAATACTGATGAACCAAGCCCCTTAATATAATATCCAAATAGATAGTGATTAAACAAAAACCTTAAAAATGTCAAAGAACATATGTAAAAATAAGACATATGGTAGATTGAAAAAATCAGTTACTGTTTTAGTTAGAAATATACTGAAAAGAATTCATAATATAGACTATTGTATGAAACACTGATTATTGATTACACTGTAAAATAGATATTGAGTTGAGTAATTATTCTCTTTTTTTTTTTTTCTGGTAGCATACAGGAATGAGCTTTGTGACTCTATTTTTATGAATAAGTTGAATTTCTTTTGTAATATGTTATCGCACGTAACACAACTACGGCAAGATTACAGTTCTGAGAGATATGCATGACCTGTTGTGAATGCAGTTTTCAGTTGTCATACTTCTGCCATGTAAATGTTAGCCATTTAAGCTAGAGTCATAAAAACAGAGATATCACTGGCTGATGAAAGTTCATAAATTATCAATGATTTTTATCATCAAGTTTGGGTTTGCCAGATACCAGATATATGGTATGTTGTAACAAGATTGTGATGCTGTAATGTTTATATTTCTGAAATACATTTGCAAAACATATACTAATGGAGACCTGTTTCATTTTCTGGTCCCGTATTTATGGTGTTAATTCTGTAAGAAACAATACCTCAACAGTAAGATCATTATGTTGTAGGAGCATAGAAGGAACTAAATTAAAGGCAACAGAAAGAAAAAAAACCAAATTTCATACATAGAAATGGCCCATGTCGATAAATATTATTTTTGCACTAGAGAATTATTCTCCACTCCAGTATAACACTAAAGTGTAACGCTGGTGAAGCATCTTATTAAGTCCAGTAGCTATAAGACTGCACATTTCTGAAATAACTACACATATATTTCTTCCTTATATTAACTCACAGTATGAATACAAGTTTTGGTGCTTTAAGCAAAAATTACTGAAAACTCCTTTTACTAAGGTTAGGGTATAAAAATATAAAAAGTAACAAAAGTTACTTGTCTCAACAAATCACTAACTTCAGGAATTAGCTGTGGGCACTTTGGGACTCGGTGACAGAATGGGTGTTGGATACAATTTTATGTGTCAGGTAAGTGATAGCGAATAAAAATAGTGGTAAAGTGATATGCATGGAATGAATGAAATCGATGAAGCAAACAATTAAGAAGGCAGAAGAGATACATATCTGTATCAGAAGAACCAGGGTTAGCACAGATATGAGAGAAGAGCATAGAAAAATATGAGTAGAATATTTATGTGTGTGTGTGTGTGTGTGTGTGTGTGTGTGTGTGTGAGTGTGTGTGTGTTTCTTTCCAGTACTGAAAAATGTAATAAAACTTGAGGTTTTAAATGTAAGATATTCATTCCATTTAAGACCACACTTTATTAGGGTTTTACTTGTTTGGTTGTTTTTGCCACAAATTCTAACTATGTAAACTAAACTAGTCTTGAATTCACATTTATCCACCTGCTTGTTAAGTATTAAGAATATTATGTATATGGTCCACAATGCCTGACAATCTAAAAAATATTTTATAATATTTCTATTCATTATGTTTTCTTCCTTTTACCTAGATGACCAATTATTGTACTTAATGAACTATTTTCAAGAATAGGTATGGCTCTAGAAACCTAGTAAAGTTCATAGGTCTAGGGAAGTTATGGGTCATAAAGAAAAGTATACAATCAACATTAAACTAAGACCCCATAATTCCTAATTGTATTCTCAATATTTATTCTCACACACACACACACACACAGATCATATGTATCTATTCTCAAAATGCCTACTTTCAAGAGACAAATTTTACTATAGAAAATCTCAGATGACTTTAATGTATCTAGTCCCAGATGGTACATTTGCAAGACAGTTAGAGCATATAATGTTCAGGAATCACTATAGTAGAAAGAAGATTATAAAATACAGATGAACAAGGGGTTTTCTGTAAGAAATGTCAGAGGAGATGTTCTTATACAGTCTCATAAATATGGCTGCCTAAACAAAGATATGAATAAGATGACAATACATAGACTAAAATGAAAGAGAAAGATCCTATGGAGCCATAACTCTAGAAAAACACTAGCCAATAAGGAATGTCAAGCATGGAAGAAGTCATCATCTCCATAAAAAAAGGCCAAATTAATTATTCAATACCAAGTGGTCAGTCCTGAAATTGTACACATACAAGTCACAATAAAGGAACAGAAAAACATAGTGTTAATCTATTTAGGTTATGATAATGTATCCATTTGTAAGATATAACTGTCAAATATCTTTCCTTTCCTTTTTTTCTTAAAATAATTACATGTATATAATAATAGAATGTATTTTTCTTTGTACCACTGACATTTTTATGATTTTTAATATCTTTAGAGACTGCTCATTGGATTTATTCTGATGTTTTCTCAAATTTTTCGCTTATAAAACTAGGGTATTTTAGGGGACATATTAAAAATTGGACATAAACTGTTTGCATGAAAAAGGTAATTCCATTTATTCGTAGGTAATGTGTACATATTACAAAATAGCAGAATCATTCCTACTATTTTGTTTTCTTTATGTCTCAAGGGAGATGGATTGTGTGTAGTATAGAATTAAATATAGCAATTTATTTAATGAGGACATCTGAGAATTCAAATCTTTTGATAAGAAAGTCATTAAGTATACCATCCCTACTTATATGTTTCCCATTCTCGTTTTTAATTCTCTGGCACATGACATTATAAAAAATCAACTATCCTTCCTAAGGACAAAGTAAAATGAATCACCCACTGTAAACATGAATAGAGACAGGTGTTTACATTCTTATGATATCCAATAATGAGCAAGTAAAGAAGATGAGTTAATTCTTACCTCTAAAAAAAGGACTATAAGGGAAATCGAGAGGGCACAGAGACTGTCATTAAGACTCGGGACCCACCTGCACACTGCTGAGCCCTTAGTTAAGCCTTGCAAGCACTCTCTCAACTGAGCCGAACGTAAGCCCTAAGCTTGCCACATACCTTCACTGTCTGTTCAGGGAGAAAACACCTGGTGAACTGTGGGATCATGACCTTTCCAGACCAGCTAGAGGACACAGGCCTGCCATTAAGACTCAGAAACTGCCTATACATGGCTAAGTCCCCAGAAAAGTCTTGTAAGAGCCACTTGAACCCACGGAGACAGAACAGAGTCACTGCAATCAAAAGTTACTACCTGCCCGCAAAGGGACAAACATCCAGAAGTAATTTTCTTTCTGATCCTATGGGGCCTCTGATACACAAGAGAAACAGGTTCCAGTCAGAGACAACAAGAGCACCTTTAATCACAGACAAGATGGAAAGAGAAAAGGGAAGAAACCAAAGCAATGGAAACCAAGACAACCTGGAAACATCAGAACAACCCAGCTCCCAAACCACAGCAAGAGGTTGATTGCATATCACTCCAGAAAAACAAGAACTACACTTCAAATCATGGTTCATGATGATGATAGTGATCTTGGAAAAGCACATAAGTAACTCCTATAAACAATTACAAGAGGACCATGAAGAAATCACTCAAAGAACTCCAGTAAAATACACCAAACAGATAAAGGAATTGAAAATGAAATAGGAACAAAAAAAAAAAAAAAAGAAAGAAAGAAAACACAAAAAGAGACAACCATGGAGATTGAAAACCAAAAACAAAATAAATAAATAAATTAGGAGTAAACAAACTAAAAGCTCCTAACCAAAAACATCAAGGATATCCAGAACACAATGCAAAGACAAAACCTAAGGACAATAGGTATAGAAGAGGGTGAAGAATATCAACTAAAAGGCACAGTAAATATCTTCAGCAAAATCATAGAAACAAAACTTCCTGCCCTTAAGAACAAGATGACCATGAACATACAGGAAGGCTACAGAACTCCAAATAATTGGAAGAGAAAAGAGACTCTTACTGACATATAATAGTCAAAAAGGAGAATATTCAAAACAAAGAAAGAATCCTAAAAGCTGCAAGGTAAAAAGACAAGTAACATACAAAGCAGACCAATCAGAATCACACCCGAATTCTCAACAAAGACTATGAAAGCTATAAGATTCTGGACAGACATCACATAGACATTAAGAGAACATAAATTGTAACAAAACTCTAAATCACCATGGACAGAGAAACCAAGATATCCCAGTACAAAACCAAATTTCCACAATATCTGTTCGCAATTCCAGCCCTACAAAGGATGATAAATGAAAAAATTCAATACAAGGAAGGAAACTACACCCAAGAAAAGCAAAAAAGAAAAAAAATCACAGAAACAAAACAATACAAAACAACAACAAAAAAACAAAAGAAGAGAAGCACACAAATATAAGTCTACCACTAACAACAAAAATAACATGAAACAATTTTATATTTCTGTTCGTTTTCTCTTCTTGTTTCATTGGTTATTTCTTCATATCTTTTGTTTTTATTATATTCTTTTTTTAATTTATAAAATAAAATTATTATTTTCTTATTTTATGTATTAACATGTCAATTGCTATCCCCTTTCCTGGTTAACCCCTCTCCCATCCCCCTTCTCCCTGATTCTATAAGATTGCTCCCCCTTCCACCCACCCACTCCTACATTACCATCCTGGCATTTCTCTATATTGGAGAATCAAGCCTTCACAAGACCGAGGACTTATCCTCCTATTTGTGCCAGACATGGCTGTCTTCTTCTACAAATGCAGCTGGACCCACGGGTCTCTCCAATCTTTGCTTGATGATTATTCCCTGAGAACGCATTGGTTGTATTAACTTATCATCTGTGAATGAGTGTATTAGATTATACATCAATTTTGTACATTGATGGGCATCCCCCTAATTTCTATCACCTATTTATTGTAAAGTTTAAATAGATTTGTTTCTATAGTAATTATGTTAACTATGACCAGACAGAGTAAATACATGAGGGTTGAATCAGAATGTAGATTGACTACCAAAAGTGATATCCATGTTTATGTATGCAGAATACTCTGCTATGTTTGTTTACATAGTTACAAAATTTTCTAATAATGTATGTGACAAATATCTGTTCTTATCATATCTTGATTGTAGTCAATTATTTAGAGAAATATGACCTTTTGATTAATTACAATTTTATTTTCCTGACACTTTTTACTTTTCTGGTTTACTGCATTAACTTATTTATTTATTCCTTTTATATCCTAATTGCTGAACCCCCCATTCAGGTCCACCCATAAAGTACTCAGCGTTGACTCAAGGGAGCGACCCCCATCCCAGGTCACTGAGTCATCCTAGTATGTAAATCTTCATTTCTTTTAATTTCTTATTAGACTTGTTACTTTCAAACTTACTAGAAGTATTTCAGCTTCAGAGGTTTTAGAATTTTGGAACCACTTAATATCTCTAAGTTTTCTGGTATGAGAATAAAAGCAATTACAGAGAAGCTATATTTTGAGATAGATTAGAATGACACTGGAGCAATCTCAGTTTTCTACTTGCAAGCTAAGTTATGATTTCAAAGGAAGCCACTTCATTTTTCAACAACTTTATTTTTAAAAAGAGATAAAGGTAGATATCTTAAAAGCATTTTTGTATAAAACTCCGTGAATATATTTTTGTCAGTACTTAATTTTTTAAATGTTTTGTATTAATTGAACACTTTCTAGTTTCAGTGAATATAAATTACATATAAAACAAATGTAACATGAAAATAATCAAAGTTCCTTGTTGCTTAGATTAAACATAATGATTTTTAAATACCAAGGATTGCCACAAGGCTGCATTCTCAGCTCTCATATTACTAATGATTTAAGGTCAAGGTGTACCACACTCTGAGAGGGAGCTACACACTTTTTTTATTTTCCTAAGAAGGACTGAGGCTTTCACATTTTGTGCCTCCTTCTTTTTGACCTTCATATGGTCTGTGAGTTGTTTGTTGGGTGTTCAGAGCTTCCTGGGTCTAGTATCCAATCATCAGTGACTGCACATTATGTCTGTTCTTTTGTGACTGAATTACCTAACTCAGGATTATATTATCTAGTTCCATAAATTTGATTAGAAGTTTTGTAAATCCATTGGTTCTAGTAGCTGAGTAATTCTCCGCTGTGCAAATGTACAAATTTTCTGTATCCATTCCTCTATTAAAGGACATCTGGGTTTTTTCTATATTTTGGTTATTATAAATACGGCTGATATGAATATGGTGGAACATGTGTCCTTGTTATATGTTGGAGCATCTTTGAGGAATATTAGCAGAACTGACTCTTCAGGTAGTACTATGTCCAAATGTCTAAAGAACTGCCAGACTGATTTCCAGAGTGGTTGTACCAGCTTACAATCCCACTAACAGTGGAGCAGTGTTCCTGTTTATGATGACTTCACCAGCATATGCTGTTATCTGAATTTTTGATCTTAGCAATTCTTACTGGTGTTAGAGGGAATCTCAGGGTTGTTAGATTTCAATTCCCAGACTACTGTGGATTTTGAGAATTAGGTACTACTCTGCCAATCAATATTAATCACTTGAGAATTCTTTGTTTATTTCTGTACACCATTTTTAATGGGATTGTTCGATTCGCTTGAGTCTAAATTTTAGAATTCTTTGAACCCTATCAGATCTAGAATTGGTAGAGATCCTTTACCAGTGTATTGGCTGCCATTTTGTGTAAATTTTTTAATTGAACAACATTATTTTAAAAAACAAAGAAAAATGTACAGATTTTAAGCAGTTTTGAATTAAAGTATAAGAATACTTGATTTTTTTTTTTTTTTTTTGGAGGATCGATAGTATACATTAAATCCTACTAGTTAAAATGAGCATAAGTACATGTAAAACAAGATGTAACCTGGAATTAGTCAAACTTTTCTTGGTGGGTGAAGATAAAGAATAATTGTTTTTCATTTTTTTTGGGGGGGGGCTTTTGTTTTTCTTGAACTTCATATAGTCTGTGAGTTGTTTCTGGGATGTTCAAAGCTTTCTGGGGTTAGTATCCAATTCTCAATGACTCCATATTATTATTGTTCATTTGTGACTGGGTTATCTCACTCAGGATGATATTCTCTAGATGCATCCATTTTCTTAAGAATTTCATAAAGTCATTGTTTCTGATAGCTGAGTAGTACTCCATAGAGTAAATATACCACAATTTTGTATCCATTCATCTACTGAAGGACATCTGGGTTTTTTCAGCTTATGGCAATTATAAATGGGGCTGCTATGAACATTGTGATGCATGTGTCTTAGTTGTATTTTGGAGCATCTCTGGGATTTTTGCCCAGAAGTAGAATAACTGGGTCTTCAGATAGTATATGTTCAATTTTCTGAGGAATCGCCAGACTGATTTCCAGAGTGGTTGTACCATTTTACAACCCCACCAACAATGGAGAAGTGTTCTTCTTTCTCCATATTGTAGCCAGCATCTACCATCATTTGAGTTTTTGATCTTAGCCATTGTACTTGGTGTGAGGTGGAATTTCAGGGTTGTTTTGATTTGCATTTCCCTGATGGCTAGTCATGTTGAGTACATCCTTAGATGCTTCATAGTCATTCAATATTCCTCAATTAAGAAATTTTGTTTAGCTCTGTACCCCATTTCTTAATAGGGTTTTTAATTCTCTGGTGTCTACTTTCTTGAGTTCTTTGTATACCTTGGATATTAGGCTTCTATCTGATGTGGGGTTGGTAAAAATCTTTTACCAATCTGTTGGCTGCCATTTGGTTTATTGGTGGTGTCCTTAGCCATACAGAAACTTGGCAATCTCATTAAGTCCCATTTGTCAATATCTTCAGGCTGACTGCCAGTTGGACCACCACCATTTTTTGAAGAGGCTGTCCTTTTTCCATTGAATATTTACAGTTCTTTTGTCAAAAATTAAGTGACCATATGTGGGAAGGCTCATTTCTGGATCTTCTATTATATTCCATTGATCCACGTGCCTATCTCTGTACCAATACCATGCAGTTTTTAGCACAATTGACTTATAATATATATCAGGGATAGTGATTCCCCCAGATGTTTTCTTGTTGTTGAGGATGGATTACGCTATTCTACGTCTTTTGTTATTGCAGGTGAAATTGCACACTGCTCTTTCCAACTCTATGAAAAATTGGGTTGGAATTTTGATGGAGATTGCATTGAATCTGTAGATTGATTTTGGTAAGATGGACATTTTTACAATGTTGATCCTATAAATCCATGAGCATGTGAGTTCTTTCCATTTTCTGAGATCAACTTCAATTCTTTTCTTTAGAGATTTGAAGTTCTTGTCATACAAGTCCTTCACTTGCTTAGTAAAAGTCACACCAAGATATTTCATATTGTTTGTGACTATTTTTCAGGGTATCTTTTCCCTAATTTCTATGTCTGCACTTTTTCCTTTAGTAGAGGAAGGCTATTTATTTCTTTGAGTTAATTTTAAATTCAGCTACATTGCTGAAATAGTTTATCATCTGTAGAAATTCGCTGGTGGAATTATTGGGGTCACTTATGTACACACCTGAAAACTGATGTTTTTACTTCTTCCTTTCCAATTTGTATCCCTTTTATTTCCTTTTGCAGTCTAATTGCTCTGGCCAGTATTTTCAGTACTATGCTCAATTGGCAGGGTGAGAGTAGGCAGCCTTGTCTAGTCCTTAATTTAAGGGGGATTGCTTCAAGTTTCTCACCATTTTGTTTGTGTTGGCTATTGGTTTGCCATTGTATATTGCTTTTATTGTGTTTAGGTATTGGCCTTATATTCCTGTTCTTTCCAAGACTTTTAACATAAAGAGGTGTTGAATTTTGTCAAATGCTTTCTCAGAATCTAGTGAAATGACCAAGTGTTCTTTCTTTGAGTTTCTATATATGGTGGATTATTTTGATGGATTTCCATATATTAGACCTTCCCTGCATCTCTGGGATAAAACCTACTTTATCTTGGTGAATGATCATTTTGATGTGTCCTTGAATTTCATTTGCAAAGATTATGTTGAGCATATTTGCCTCAATGTTCATAAGTGAGATTGGTGTGAAGTTCTATTTCCTGTTAGGATCTTTGTGTTTTAGGAACAAGGGTTATTGTGGCCTCGAAAATGAGTTTGGTAGTGTTCCATCTGACTCTATTGACATTAGGTCATCAATCTATGTCTGATAGAGGTCTGTACTGAACCCATCTGGACATGGGCTTTTTTTGGTTGGGTGGGTATTGATGACTGCTTCTGTTTCTTTAGGTGTCATGAGATTATTTATATGGTTTGCCTGGTCCTGATTTAACTTTAGTACCTGATATCTTTCTAGGAATTCATTCATTTTCTCTACATTTTCCAGTTTTGTTGGGTACAGGCTTTTGGAGTAGAATCTGATGATTTCTTGAATTTCCTCTTTTTCAGTTGTTATGTCTCCAATTTCCTATCTGATATTGTTAATTTTGTTACTCTCTCTTTACCCTCTAGTTAGTCTGGCTAAGAGTTTATCAATCTTGTTAATTTTCTCAAAGAACCAGCTCTTGGTTTTGTTGATTCTTTGAATGGTTCTTTTTGCTGCTATTTGGTCAATTTCTGCTCTGAGTTTGATTATTTCTTGCTCTCTACTCCTCTTGAGTGTATCTGCTTCCTTCTGTTTTAGAGCTTTCAACTGTGCTGTCAAGTTGCTAGTGTATGCTCTCTCCAATTTGTTTTTGGAAGCACTCAGAACTATGAGTTTTCCTATTAGTACTGTTTTAACTGTATCCCACTGGTTTGGGTATGTTGTGTTTTCACTTTCATTAAGTTCTACAAAATCCTTAATTTCTTTCTTTATTTCATCTTTGACCATGATATTGTTTAATAAAGCATTATTTAGTTTCCATGTATATATGGGTTTTTTGTAGTCTTTGTTGTTATTAAAGACCAGCCTTAGACCATGGTGATCTGATAAGATACAGGAGAGTAGTTCATTCTTCCTATATCTATTGAGACTTGTTCTGTGACCCATTATATGGTCAGTTTTGGAGAAAGTGCCATGACATGCAGAGAAGAAGGTGTATTCTTTGTTTTAGGATGATATGTTATGTAGATGTCTATTAATTCAAATTTGTTCAAAAACTCTGCTAGTTTTACTGTGTCTTTGTTCAGTTTCTGTTTCCATGATCTGCCCATTGATGAGAGTAGGGTGTTGAGGACTCCCGCTATTATTGTGTGGGGTACAATTTATTTTTTGTGTTTTAGTAGGGTTTCTTTTATGAATATGAGTGTTCTTGTATTTAGAGCATATATGTTGAAGATTGAGAGTTCCTTCTGACAAATTTTTTCTCTAATGTGTAAAAAGTGTCCTTCCTTATCTTTTTTGATAACTTTTGGCTGAAAATCTACTTTATTCTTTATTAGGATGGCCACATAACCTTGTTTCTTGGGGCAGTATGTTTGGAAGGTTTTTTTCCCAACCTTTTACTCTGAGATAGTGTCTGAATTTGTCTCTGAGGTGAGTTTCCTGTATGCAGCAAAATGCTGGATTCTGTTTATGTATCCAGTCTGATAGCCTATATCTTTTTATTGGAAACTTGATTCCATTTATGTTATCAGATATTAAGCAATAGTGGTTACTGTTTCCTGCTCTTTTTTGCTTTAGAGGTAGAATTGTGCCTGTGTTTCCTTTTTCTTTCTGGTTTTTTTTTTTTTTTTTTTTTTTTTTTTTTTTGCTTAGGTATTTTCTTATTTCAACTACAACATAATTTCCCTCCTTGTATTTGGATTTCCACCTATAAATAATTGTAGTGCTGGGTTTGTGGTCAGATATTGTGTAAATTTAGTTTTTTCATGGAATATCTTGGTCTCTCCATCTATGGTAATTTAATGATTTTCCTTGTATAACAGCTTTGGCTGACACTTGTGTTCTCTTATTGTATGCATGAAGTCTTTCCAGGATCTTCTAGCCTTTATAGTCTCTGTTGAGAATTGTGGTGTGATTCTGATAAGTCTGCCTTTGTATGTTACATGACCTTTTTCTTTTACTGCATTAAGTATTCTTTCTTTGCTTTGGCCACTTGGTGTTTTGAGTATTATGTGTTGGTAGGAAATTGTTTTCTGATCCACACTTTTTGGAGTTCTGTTGGCTTCTTTTATGCTCATGGTCATCTCATTTTTAAGGGTAGGGAAGTTCTTTTAAGACAACTTCCCTATGGCCGAGTTTCTGCTCCCCTGTACCTCTGCGGAGGAGGCATGTTTTCTGAGTGCTCAGCCCAGACCTATCTGTGCCCTGGCTACTTGCAGTGCAATCTAACCAGGCCTGTTTCCCTGGATCTCTACTGTTCCTAGTGGCAGATGGCCTGACTGCCTGTCCGGCACTCACATGTCCTCTGATTGGAAACGGAGTTCCTACAGAAGAGTTCCTACTCTCTTGAACCTATTTGGGGGATTTGCGCTCTCTGAGCACTTGCTCACACCTCTCTGGGCCCCAGCTACTATCAGGGGAGTCTCACCAGACCTGTGTCCCTGTATTTCTGCCATTCCTGGTGTTAGATGACCTCATTACCTCGCCATTTTGTGCTCTTGAGAGTGTCCTTAGTCATACAGAAAATTTGCAACCTCATTAAATACCATTTAAAGATTTTGATCTTAGACCATAAGCCATTGCTGTTCTGTTCAAGAAATTTTCCCCTGTGCCTCAGTTCTAAGCTTTTCCCCACTTTTTATTCTAATAGTTTCACTGTACCTGGTTTTATGTGGAGATCTTTGATCCACTTGCACTTGAGATTTGTAAAAAAAAAAAAAAAAAAAAAAAAAGATAAGAAAGAATTGAGTGGGGGTAAGGGTATAATATGAAAAATGTAAATACAGAGAATATCCAATAAAATTGAAAATAAAAACAAAAGAGAGACAACGCTGAGGATACAAAAACAAGGAAACAAATCATGAGTCATAGATACAAGCATCACCAACACAAACAAGAGATGAAAAGAGAATCTTAGAAGCAGAATGTAATATAGAATACATTGACACATCTGTCATAGAAAATGTAAAACTTAAAAAGTTCTTAACCAAAAGTTTCAAAAATGTAGAACACAATGAGAAGACTAAACATTAGGATAATGGGTGTAGAAGAGAGTGAAGACTACCAACTAAAAGGCCCAGTAAATATGTTCAATGAAATTATAGAAGAAACTTTCCTAACCTAAAGACAGAGATAACCATGCATATACAAGAAGCATAAATAATTCCAAATATATTGGCCTAAAAGAAATTCCTCTCAACACATGATAGTCAAAACATTAAAAAGAAAGAAAGTATACTAAAAGCAGTAAAGGAAAAAGGACACATAAAACATAAAGACAAACTGATAAAAATTACACCAGACTTCACAACAGAAACTATGAATGATAGAAGATCCTAGACAAACGTCATATAGACACTAAGAGAATGCAAATGCCAGCCAATGTAGCTATATCCAGCACAATTCTCAGTTATAGATGGTGGAACCAAGATTTTCCATGAGAAAAATTTACATAATACATGTTTACTAATCCAGGTACAAAAAGTACAAAAGATAATCTATGAAAAACTCCAACACAAGGAGGGAAACTACACTCTTGGAAAACAAGAAAATAATATTCTTGCAAAAAACAAGAAAAGAATAGAAAAATGGTATATAACATATATCTCTGTCCAACAAGAAAAGTCACAGGAGAAACAATCATAATTCCTAAATATCTTTTAAGATCAATGGACTCTATTCCCCAATAAAAAAGACATAGATTATCAAACATGATTTGTAAACAGGACCCATCATTCTGCTGCATATACAAAACTCAATTCGACAAAAAAGACAGGTACTACCTCAAAGTAAAAGGTTGGGAAAAATACTTTCCAAGCAAATGGTCTCAAGAAACAAGCTGGAGTAGCCATCTATTGAATAAAATAGATCTTCAACCAAATGGAGTCACAAAGAAGAAAAGAAAAGGAAGGATACTCTTTATTTATCCAAAGTAAAATGTATTAACATAAAATCTCCAATACTGAACATATATTCTCCAAATACAAGGGTGCCCATGTTCATAAAAGAACCCCACTAAAGATCAAACCATATATTGCACCACACACAATAATAGTAGGAGACTTCAAGACTCATCAATAAATAGATCATAAAACCACAAACTGAACAGATACACTTTGAAGGTTAGAGAAGTTATGAACCAAATGGATTTAACATACATCTATTGAATATTTCATCCCACAACAAAAGGATGTACCCACTTCTCAGAACCTCACTGCACCTACTCAAAATTAGACCATGTAGTCAGTCACAAAGCAGGCCTCAAAAATACTAGAAGATCAAAATAATCCAAAGCATCCTATCAGATCACCATGCACAAAGGCTGATCTTTATTAACAACAGAGACAACAAAAAGCACACATACACATGGATGCTGGACAATGTTCTATTGAACAATAGCTTTCTCAAGGAAAAAATAAAGAAAGATATCAAAGACTCTTTAGAATTTATTTAAAATAAAGATATAACATACCCAAATTTATGGGATACAATCAAAGCAGTGCTAAGGAGAAAACTCATAACTCTGAGTGCCTCCAAACAGAAACTGGAGAGAGCATACACTAATAGCTAGAAAATAATAGTAAAATTAACTATACATAGAGTCAACAAAACCAGGAAATGTTTCTTTGAAAAAACAACAAGATTTATAAACACTTATCCAGAATAATGAGAGGATTCAGAGTGAGTATCCACATTATCAAAATCAGAAATGAAAGGGGAGATATTACAACAGAAACTTAAAAAATTCAAGAAGTCATCAAAGCCTACTACAAAGGCCTATACTCAACAAAACTGTAAAATCTATAGGAAATGGACAATTCTCTAGACAGATAGTAGGTATTAAAGTTAAATTAAGATCATAAAAACTATCTAAAGAGCCCCATAACTCTAAAGGAATATATCATCAAAAGCATCCCAACAAAAAAAGTCCAGAAACAAATTGGTTTAGTGCTAAAATTTATCAGACATTCATAGAAGAACTTACACCAATACAAATTATTCTATAAAATACAAAGAAATAGAACATGTCTCAACTCATTCTGTGAAGCCACAATTAGGTTGTTTTTTTTCTGAAACCACACAAAGACCACACAAAGAAAGAGAACTCTATATGAATTTCCCTCATTAACATTGATGAAAAAATGCTCAATAAAATTCTTGCAAACCGAACTCTAGAACACATCAAAACGATCATTCACGATGATCAAGTGGGCTTCATTGCAGGAATGCAAGGATGACTCAATATACAAAAATTTACCAACGTAATCCATTATATAAAAAAACTCAAAGAGAAATCTGAATAATCATCTGCCTAGATGTTGAAAAAGCATTTAACAAAATTCAACACCCCTTCATGTTAACAGTTTTGGAAAGATCAGAAATTCAAGGCCTATAATTAAACATAGTAAAAGCAACATACAGTAAACCAATAGTCAACATCATATAAATGGTGAGAAACTTGAAACAATCCCTCTAAAATCAGGAAGTAGGTGAAGCCATCCACTCTCTACCTACCTATTCAGTATAGTACTAGATTTTTCTAATCAGAGCAATCAGAGATCATGTAAAGGTCAAAATGATACAAGCTGGAAAAAAAGACATCAAAATACTAGAAATTGCAGTAGATATGATAGTATACTTAAGTGACCTCAAAAATTCCACCAGAGTATTTCTATAGCTGAAAAACAACTTCAGCAAAGTGTCTGGATATAAAATTTACTTGAACAAATCTATAACCTTATTGTGCTCAAAAAAAAATAAAGTAGGTGAGAAAAATTTAGGGAATCTATACCCTTCACTATAGTCACAAAAATATAAAATATGTTGGAATAGCCCTAACCAAGCAAGTGACAGATCTATATTAAAAGGACTTCACAGACCTGAAAAAGGAAATTGTGTAAGACCTCAGAAGATGGAAAGATCCCTCATGTTCATAGAATGGAAGGATCACCATACTAAAAATGACAATCTAACCTGAAATAGTCTACAGATTCAATGCAATCACGATCCATCAACATTCCAACTCAATTCTTCATAGAGTTAAAAGAACAATTTGAAATCTCATTATGAATAATAAAAAAAACCAGAATATCAAAAACCATTCTCAACAGTAAGAGAACTTCTTGCGGTATCACCATTCCTGATTGTAAGTTGTATTAGAGGTCTATTGTAATAAAAAATACATATTATTGGTACAGAGACAGGCAGGTAGATCAATGAAATAGAATTGAAGATCCAGAAATAAACTCTCACACATATGGTCACTTGATCTTTGACAAAGAAGATAAAAAAACTTTAAATGGTAAAAGAACAGAATCTTTAAAAAATGGTGCTGGTTTCCCTGGCAGTCAGCATGAAGAATGCAAATAGATCCTTACCTATCTACTTGCAGAAAGCTCAAGTCCAAGTGGATA
Organism: Micromys minutus; assembly: GCF_963924665.1. Taxonomy (NCBI): domain Eukaryota; kingdom Metazoa; phylum Chordata; class Mammalia; order Rodentia; family Muridae; genus Micromys; species Micromys minutus. Next base: position 15,970,962 of record NC_137985.1, read on the forward strand.
AAAGACCTCCACATAAAACCTAATATACTGAAACTATTAGGACATAAAAGGGGGAAGAGCTTATAACACACAGGCACAGGGGATAATTTCCTGAACAGAACACCAATGGCTTATGCTCTATGATCAAGAATTGACAAATGGAACCTCATGTAATTGAAAAGCTTCTTTAAGACAAAAGACTGTCAAAAGAACAAAATTGCAAGCAACAGATTGGGAAAAGATCTTAACCAATCCTGCATCTGATACAGGGCTACTATCCAAAATATACAAAGAAGAAGAGAATCAGGATATAGAGAATTAAATAATTCTATTAAAAATGGAATACAGAGCTAAAGAAAAAATTCTCAATTGAAAAATATCAAAGGCTGATAAGCACCTAAAGAAATGTTCAAAATCCCTAGTCATCAGGTAAATGCAAATCAAAGCAACCCTGAGATTGCACTTCACACCAGTCATAATGACTAAGATCAAAAACACATTTGACAGAAGATGCTGGCAAGGATGCAGAGAAAGAGGCACACTCCTCCTCAGTTGGTGTGATTGTAAACTGGTACAACTACTCTAGATATCAGTCTGTTGGACTTGAAAATTGGACATAGTACTACCTGAATACCAAACTATGTCACTCCTGGCTAAATACCCAAAAGATTCTCCAACATCTAATGAGGACACATGTTTCATGATGTTCATAACAGCCTTATTTTAATATACAAAAGCTGAAAAGAACCAGATATACTTCAACAAAGGAATGGACACAGAAATTGTAGTACATTTGCACAGGAAGTACTATTCAGCTATCAAACACAATTACTTCATGAAATTCTTAGGCAAATGAATTGATCTTGAATCTGTCATGTTGAGTGAGGTGACCCATGTATTCACTGATTAGTGGATACCAGCCTAAAATAGCTAAGAATTCCCAAGAAACAATTTATAGAAATTATGAAGCTCAAAGAATAGGAAGGTCAGATGGTGGATGCCTCTGTCTTTCTTAGAAGGGAGAACAAAACACTCCTTTGTGGAAATAAGAGGAAAATTAGAGGAGTAGGGATTCGATAGAAATCATCCAAGAATGCCTCACCTGGTGATCCATCAACAATTAAACCCATGCTATATTGCTGATGCCCATTAGTGCTTACAGCCCAGCCCAGAATCTGATATGGATGCCTCCTCATAGGTCTGCCAGAGCTATACTGATAAAGAGGAGGATGTTTGCAGCTAACCATTGCACTGAACATAAGAACCCCAATGAAGGAGCTAGCAAAAAGACTGAAGGAGGTGAAAGGATATAAATCCTCCTTGGAAGAAAAACAATTTAAACTAACTAAAACCACCACAGCTCCAATGGTCTAGAATAACAACCATGGGTTCAGATGGAGAGAGCCATGATTCCAGTTATATATGTAGCAGAGGATACCATTCTCTGGCATCAATGAGAGGTGAAGATTTTGCTTCAATGGAAACTTGTTTTTCCATTGTAGGGCAATACCAAGGTTTTGAGATGGGAGAGGGATGATGGGAGGGGGAGAAACTTCATGGAAGCATGGGAGGAGAGATTGGATTGGGCAAACAGGGATAGCATCTAAAATGTAATTACAAAGAATATCCAATAAAAATGTAATCTTTTCTTGACTTTAAGTAATGAAGAAAATATGTTCATGGGAGAAAAATTAGAAGAGAAAACTTCTCACAGACACCACTGGAAAAAATAAAAATTGTATTTGAATTTTTGTATGGAAAATTTAACTATTTATAAATTACATAATCATTTGATAGTATTTCACATATCAAACCTTATAGAGCTTCATTTAATTTAAAGTATGTGCATTAGTTTTATAATATCTCTATAACCTGGAGGTCAGAAAAGTACAATTAACCTTCTTCCTGAGATAGGAAGGGTCATGTCTTTCTAGGTATGTTCACTTTTGCCCTTTCTCTTCTAAATTACTATTAGGAGATCCTTAGAGATTTGAATTGTCTGAAGCATAATTACTAGCTCTGTGAATTGTGCCTCAAAATATCATAAATATCCACTTGCCATTCCAGCTCTAGATTTTGAAATTGCTGTTTCTGAATACCTCATATTTGTCTTTCCTTTTCTATAACATTCTCATCAGCTACATGGAAAGTGTCATGATTTACTGTTTTTCTACCAGTTCTCAACACAGAACCTGGGCCATCATCACATACCTGTCAAGAGTGAAAAAGTGTATCAATCACATCTGGTCCTTGTCAGGTGGAAATAATTTATAGCCTAGTAAGTATTAATCTATGCAAGACACAAAAGAAGACAGGGTTATTATTATATTGTTGGTACTAGAAAGTTAAATGTATGAGTTGTGCTTTAATCAGTGGAGAAAATGAATCAATAAATGAAATTTTATCACAAATGCTATAAAGTTTATGGAATTATTTAGGATTACTAAATTTATTTATTAGTTGATTTTAGAATTATTATATACACTTATCAATTCTAACTTCAGTAAAATTTTTTAACCAGAACAAGAAAATTGATGCTCCTCTAATACATCTGCTATTTGTTAAAAATACCAAGTACCTAGTAATATAAATAAAAATAAATATAACAATAGGAAATAAATAGCAAAAACCAGTGAACTGTTAGAAGAAAAATATCAACAATCAGTGAACTGTGAGAGGAGTTGGGAGAGATTGAACCAGTGTTGAAATGTTTGCTGTGCCAGTGAGTTCCTAAATTTAAATTAAAGTAGATGATTTTAGTGGAAATATATTGTCCCTAGAAATATGGTTTAATTGAAAACATCTCCATATGTCACAAGAATGTGAAGCTAAGTTTCAAGATAAAGCTTTGGCTCCAGTGGGGTCTTATGCTTTTCAACTGTACATGAGTGGGTTGTATTTGAGAGGAACAGGAAAAAAATAAAAACAAAAGAAAAGTGAACAAAGAACTATCCTGAAAGCTTCCATTAGAGATTTATCTAAAACATGTTACCAGATTCTTACAACATCAACAGAATAACCTGCAAACTCAGTTTTACTTCTTCACTAGTTCTCATGTAACATTGACAGAATATGATGGGGCAAGAGATTGCATAGATGGAGCTACACAATTAATAAGCATGTCTATCATGTTCAAAGATAGGGGATCTTAATTTACCTATACCAAATAAAGGATGAAGGAGCCAAAGAACTTAACAAAAAACTAAGAGGGAGAAAAGACAAACATGTAGAGTGACAATTAAAAATGCATATTGAAAAACAGAAAAATAAGAAAATATTGTAGCTAAGTATGTTACCATATGCCTATTATTACATGGACTTGAAATACTGAGGCAGGATGACATGATAAATGGTAAAAAGGAATAATAAAAACAAAACATATTCTACTCTGGTAACTATATATTTAACTTTGAAAAGAAGATTGTAGGCTTACTTTCAGCAGAAAGTGTGGACAGTAATGATTAGGGAAGGCAGTTGAGAATGAATATGTGAAAAGTATAATACATACCTTGAAATGTTGCATAATGAAACTTGTTTTGTTCATCAACCAAAAAGTAAAAAAATTACTTAACCATTTTACTTTATCAATTAATAACACATTCAGAATCATTGTGTAGAATAATTTTATAAACAAAATGAATGTTTAACATTTAAGATGTTTATAATGAATATATGTATATACAATTAAAAATATTCTTACCTGATAATATCAGTGTTGTGCAGAAGCTAGCTCTTAGCTAAATATGAGTTACAAAACCAAAAAATGGAGAAATAAAGAAAGTATATTAAACATAAATTTTAATTGACTGAAAATTGATAAAACAAGAACCTAAGTTTAATTTTTAATAAGCTTTTGACTATGTTTTATTTTGTGTACAAAACTGTTTTGTGTAGATACTTGAGGAAGCCATAATCAAATGTAAGTTTTTCCTGTAATTGAGTTACAGCCTAATGTGAACGACCTGACCAGGATGCTGGGAACAAAACTTGGGTTACCTGGTAACAAGGAAAGTGACTATAACTGCTAAGCAAATTACCCACAGCTGGTTTTAGCCTATGTATTCAGAAAATAAACCTCAGGATGTGAAATTAATGCACTTATAAAAGTTTAAATATACATGCTAGGGCACTGAGGGTGGGTGAGCATGTTGTTCAGCACTCTCATAGAGGCAGGGAAGGGGACAGGGTTTAGTGGAGGGGAAACTGATAAGGTAAATAACATTTAAAATATAAATAAAATAACCAATAAAAATGAATATATATATATATATATATATATATATATATATATATATATATATATATACGCATATAAATTCTTTAATAGGTTCTTTTGTTAGATTTTCCAATGGAAATAGAGGAGAAAAAGCAATTTCTTTTGCAAGTGTAGTTTACTAGTTAGGGGAATTTTTACTGGATTGATTTAAAAAAAATTTCATTGAACTGTTGTTTGAAAATATTTATCTCTCAAATATATTTTGCCTAGAGTTTCAAAATATGATACACGTAGATCAATTTTCTCTCACAGAGTACATTTAAGAAACTGTTATAAAAATTTGCCACAACTGGGAATTATAACTAAATTTATACTGTACATGACTTAGTCGGTTTTGCATTATTATCAAAATGCTCAAAACAAATAGGCTTTTTAAAAAGTAGTTTATGTACCTCACAGTTTATAGTCCACAAATTCAAGCCATGTAGTACAGGCTTGGATGATATTCTCTTCATAAATAAATAAATAAAAATGATTTGAAGAGGAAGTTGTAATATATTATAAAAGGAAACCAGAGAAGTTGGAGAATCTTAATGCCCACAAAACCTAACTTAATTGGTGAACGTCATGAGTTCCCTTTTCTATTTTCTTTTCTGTCTGGTTATATCCTGTGCATATTTATTTCATTTTCTTTCTTCTTTTGCCTTCCTTTCCCTTCCCTTTACTTTATTTCTCTTTTCATCTCTTCTAGTTTCTTTCTTAATTCATTTGTTCCGTTCCTCCTATTTTCATTCTTTCAATACTTTATTCAGTTTGTTTATTCATATTTCTCTTTATCCTTCATTTGTTACCTTTATTATGTTGGGATTCAATTTATGTTCCTTCATTGATTAGACAAGGTCAACACCACTGACCTCAATTTAAATTATGGATTATGTTTCTTAAATGGTCAAACTAAGTTTCACACAGAAAACAAACTTTCTATTCCATGGACAATTTTTGCCATAAATAAACTATTTTTAAACCTTAAAACTTAGTGTGTATTAATTATTTCTTATAAATTTATAGATTAAAGAAATACATGTATGCAGCTAGTTTGTTCTATAATGCTTAATTCAGTACAACAATCTATTTTTAAAGATATTCTAGCCTCATGGAACAATATAATTTAACAAATAACATGGAATTCCTTCTCGTTGGAATCCCAGAGGACCCTGAACTGCAGCCCATCTTATTTGTACTATTTCTGCTCATATACCTGCTGACTGTGCTTGGAAGTGTGCTCATCATCTTAGCCATCAGCACTGATTCCCATCTCCACAACCCTATGTACTTCTTTCTCTACTGTCTTTCATTGTCTGACATGGGCTTCAGCAGCAGCACCATCCCCAAAATCCTGATAAACATGCGGACCCATAGCAAATCCATAACTTATGGAGCCTGCCTAACTCAGGTGTCTTTCTTCTTCTTTTTTGCGTGTATGGACAGCCTACTACTTGCTGTGATGGCCTATGACCGATGGGTAGCCATTTGTCACCCTCTACACTACCAAGTCATTCTGAATCCTCGCCTGTGCAGATGCTTGGTTATCATTTCATTTTGTATCAGTCTCATTGATTCACAGACACACTGCTTGATGGTGTCACAACTAACATTTTGCACTAACAGAGAAATCCCTCATTTCTTCTGTGATGTTCCAGAGCTTCTAAAACTTGCCTGTTCTGATCCCTCTATCAATAAAATAATAATATTTTTTGTCAGTATCTTTCTTGGTTTCCTCCCTGCCTCGGGAATCTTTTACTCCTATTATAAAATTATTTCCTCCATTGTTAACGTCCCATCATTGTTAGGGAAATATAAAGCATTCTCTACTTGTGGATCTCACCTGTCAGTTGTTTGCTTATTTTATGGAACAGGTCTTGGTGTGTACCTTAGTTCATCTATTTCTACTTCTTCCAAGGAAAGTGTGGTGGCCTCAGTAATGTATACCATGGTAGTTCCCATGATGAACCCCTTCATCTACAGCCTGAGGAACAAGGATATCAAGAAAGCCCTCCAGAAACTTTTCAGTCAAATTACATAAGTTATCTTCCTGGACAATCCCTTAATATATAGTTACTTCAATTGTGGGTCACATAACTGATGTATAGTGAAACATGTACTGACTATATAAATTTGTGAAAATAACATGATCAAAATTTAATACAAATGTGATGAATCTAGGTATATCTTGCTCTTCCTGTCTAAGTTACATGTTATAGCTTTAATGTGGACTAGTTCCTGAACATATGACTATAAAAATTGTCACAGCATGTGTTTTTATACAAAGAAATACCAAAGAATGCAGGCAGAAATTATTTATATTAGTAGAGTTTGACTGTTAAATATTTTCATTTGTTTACCACATGCACAAATAAAAACATAATTGTTTAATTACGTGAGGAAAAGACTTTCCATAGTTTTCTAACATAATTGATCAGCATGTGAATATGAAATTGATACAATTTGACTTTTATGCAAAATGTTTAATTTTAACAATTGATATTTGTATTGTTGTCCTGAGTTTCATTGAGCAGCTAGTTGTAATATCTATTGTCTTTGGAAGGTATACTCATTCCATTTTGATCATATGACCTCTAATATTATTTCCTCGTTCTAGGGTTAGCCCTTATTTTGAGCATATATTGGTAACACTAATAAGACTCAATGGGCTACTTGCAGAGATTCATGAAATTTGGTGCAAATCCTGTATTAAGCTATGTAAAGCAAATTGGTGATACTGAAGTGAAAATGTGTGTTTTATATGCTTATATATCATTATACAAAAGAATGAACTTCACAAATGTATAGAAAACATTTAAATTACTAAAAGTGTTTTAACATAATGTTAAGGCTTAGTCTACTCCATTTCCATGATGACACACTAGTTGGTGATTTTGGGGGTATTGTAGTCACTATCATCTGTGTGTGAGAGTCAATATGTGATTTTAACTGTTGTAGTGTTTCTTGTATGAACTTGGGTGCAATTCTTTAGGTACCAAATACTAACAATTGCAATACCACTTTAGTGAATGTTTTTCGTTGATAAGTAAACACATAGTATCCTTTCATATCTCTTGCAATTGCTTTTGGTTTGAATTGGATTTTTTTCAAATAATAAAATGACTATACCAAATTGTTTCTTAGGTCTATTGACTTCTTGGTTTAGAATGTATTTTCTCATTATTTTAACTTGTACTGATGTTTATCTTTGATCTTCCTCTGTTTCTTAGCTAAAGTAAGTTGTTGGATTTGTATTTTTGAATTCAGTATATTAGTTTATGTCTTTTTATTGGAGATTTTTTATTAGGAGTTATCAACAAGCAGTGTTTGTTGATTGGCGTAGTAAATATTAAAAAATAAAAATTGTTTTATATCTTTACTGGCCCTGAGGTCTCACTCCTCAGGCCCAACCCTGATACAGAGCCACAGGAACCTCCAGTGCCAGATCTGAACCGCCAACATGGCCCAATTTTATCACACAACTCTCTTCCCTGGAGGTTTTCACTGCCTGTTCTCTGTCTCTGTCCCAGGGTGTTTCTCTACCCCAAAATCCTACAAACACAATCCTACAAAAGCCCAATAGCTTTTCATACAGGTTTATTTGTTCAACTCTCAATCCACAAACCCTCTAGATAACAAAATTGCATCAAATAGACAAAGATACAAACTGCCCTTCTATATGAGATACTAGACTTATAAAATCCTTAATGTTCATTGCTTTTTACATCAATCAATATCACCTGGGTCTACCTGCTCCTTGGGAAGCTCTACATCACTATGACCTCCCAGCCCCCATCCTCTGACCTCCTCAGACCTCTCAGCCCTCTCTCTCTCTCTCTCTCTCTCTCTCTCTCTCTCTCTCTCTCTCTCTCTCTCTCTCTCTCTCTCTCTCTCCCTCTCCCTTTCTCCCTGCCCAGTCACTGGCTTTCCTTTATTTTACAAATTAAAATTGGAAGGTTCAGTTGCAGTCACAAGACTAGGTAGCCCTTCTTGGGGAAGTAGAATTAACATTAAAATACAAACAGCTTTGGGACAATCTACAGTTGATTCCTATTATTTTGTTGTTTGGATGTATGTTTGCTAACTTATTTACTAGTCTAGAATTAAATACTGCTCATACTATTTTGGGTGATGTTAATCTTATCTAGTTGAGGTTTTTCTTTTAGCGAATACTGTGTTCTGGATGGTTGGGTTTGCAGATAGACACTGCTAAAATTTAGTTTTAACACAGACTGTCTTTTCTTTTTTTTTCTTTAGCATCTTCTTTAATAAGACATTATAGCACATGTCAGGTTCCAGGTGTGTCAGCCAAACATGGGGATAAAAATGGAAACAAGTTTAATGAAAACTCCATTTCTTTGACAATTAACATAAATACAGAATACAAACAGATCAGTTACTTCTTGCTATTTTATATCACCTTTGAAGACACTAAAACAGTTTTTAAACACACTTGTCTGTTAAGAGAATCTCAACACTAAATCACAAAGATGTTTGAGCTGTCATTTTCTCCTTACACCTATTTTAACTGAAACACAAAATAGGACCATGATGGCAAACCCTATGCTAAGAATGAAGGTCCATCAACTATTTTCTATCACTGAGATACAGAGTGAAATGTGGTACCTTCAGCAGATCATAAAACAGTTAAATACGAAGTTGAAAACATTTTATTCTGAATTACAACAGTGAAACAAACAAAAAGTATTAAGCTGAAGATTGCAAACAGGCTCTGAATGGCCAGTGAGTTAAAAGAAGCACACATCTGTGTATAGCACTTTCAAAAGACATTTAACTAGAATGTCTCAAAGATTCACAAGAAAGCAAGTGAAACTCCAATTCTAGTCAACAACATTTTAGCTAACAGCAGATAGCCAAATATGAAAGGCAGGAAACTGAATAAGAAACAGACAGACTATACTTATGTGAAGCTTGAGACAGGGTTGCTGTAGAAATTACTAGCACTAAGACTCTCCCTTGAGACACCAACCTTCAAACTCAGTGACCTGAGCCAGGTGGTCAGTGTGCTGAGCTGTGCACTGATTGCCCAGGCTACATCAGGAGGGGCCCATTTGTTATCCACTTGTCAGGGCCACAGCTCTAAGCAGCTGTTAGTACCCAATCACCTTCCTATTACATCAATTTCTAAACTTAAACTGGATTACAACAGACTAATTTGCAATACCAGAACTAGTCCTTCTTGATGAGCAGACTTTACCTCGTCCTACTTTCCACTTTGCTATTTCAGGTGGAAGTCAGACTAGCCAGTCTTTGATTTCAGGAGCCAGCACTACAAAGTCTCTAAAATTAGAGTTTTATTTGAAAGACAAAAAATGTTCTGGGGCTTAACCTGGAACAAATCATCCTAGTAGCCCTATTCAATGCAAAAATTCATTCATAAAATTAGCTAAATAACTTTCAAAATCTTTCAAAAATTGTAGTTCAACTTTAAATGAAAGACTTTGAACAATTTGCAAAGGCCCATTATAAGGCATAGGTCTTTAAGTGTCACACTTGTTCCTTCATTCATTGTCCAGAATGGCTCACTGGCAACCTGACCAACTTTATGAATCAAATCTGTCATCTACAGTGCACTCCCAGATGCACACAAAGGAAATGATCAGAAGCAGGGATGGCGTGGAAGTGCAAATACATGGAAGCAGCAGATCCGCTGCAGAGACAATTGTGTATATGATTTAACAAATGAGTCTGCTCTAGTTTAACCTGTCACTGAGATGAGAAGGGAGAGGATTGCTCTTGCAACACTAGCTGATCAACTCATTTTTATAGTAAGGCAAATAATAAGGAAATTAGAACAGAATTTCTAGAACCATTTATCCTGTAGTATCGTAAAGTCAAAGCACTACTTTGTTAAATGATTTTACACAATATGCACATCAATATAATTACAATTGTAAAAACAACTTATAACAAGAATAAACTGATTTTTCAGATTTCTACATCAGAGTCAACTGTACATTTCCACAGAATTGTCTTTGCACGACACTCAAAGGAAATAGCATAAAAATGAGTGTTTCTGCAGCACCTTTATTTTTTGCTGATAAACAGTTTCTCTAGAAAAGGCAGCTGCAGTTTTGTTACCTAAGGTCTGAGACAGAAAAGTCAAAGGTGTCATGAATTCACCCGAAAACAACTTTATGCCTGAACAGCAGGCAGTTTTGGAGGAAGTGGGGTCTTAGGGTGCTTGTTTTCAAAGTGTTGCTTGAAGGTCTTGGGATCTGGCATTTGTGTCCTACAGACTGGGCAGGTATATATTAAGGCAGCTTTAACAGCAGCTTTTTGATCATGTCCTTGTTTCTTCTTTTGTCCAGCCTGCTTTTTGGCATTTTTCTGCTGAGACAGAATCTTCTGCTGAGCCATATCTGGGCACAGCAGAAGAGCTGGACTGGAGAAGCAGGGAAGAAAGGGTCAAGCCCCCCACCAGTGGGACCTCTGCCAGCCACAGAGGAAGGGCCTAGCAGAGCCAGGAGCAGAGCAGCCTAAGCACCTGCTGCATCCTGTGCATATATTCTCGTTCACCTGAGTCTCATAGATCTGGATATTCAAATGTAAGTGCATATTCTGGAGGAACTGCAGAATCAAGGAAGGTAAATATGACTGTTACCAGTGTAGGTGTGTGAAGTAGCAGTAAAGAATGCACTGCTGGGTACAAGTAATGTAACTGGGAAAAAGAAAATGTAGGCAATCACTTTAGAGTTAACCAAGTAAAATGCAGATGAAGAGAGGATGTACAATAAAGGAAAAGATATCCATTTTTTTAACTGAACAACTTTATTTTAAAAAACAAAGATAAGTATACATACTTTAAAAGCATTTTTGCATAAATGCATATGAATACATTTTTGTCAGTATTTGATTTTTTTAAAGGTTTGATAGTATGTATTAAAATCTTACTAGTTACAATGAGCATAAAGTACATGTTAAAGAAAAGAAGTAACCTGGAAATAGTCAAAGTTTTCTTGTTGTGTAAAGATTAAGGATAATGACTTTTTATTTTCTTTTTTTTTTTTTTTTTGGCCTTTTTTTCTTGAATTTCATATAGTCTGTGAGATGTTTCTGAGGTGTTCAGAGCTTTCTGGGGTTAGTATCCCATTATCAGTGACTGCATATTATGTCTGTTCTTTTGTGACTGGGTTATCTCACTCAGGATGATATTCCCTAGATGCAACCATTGTCATTGTTTCTGATATCTAAGTAGTACTTCATTGTGTAAATATACCACAATTTTTGTATCCATTCATCTACTAAAGGACATCTGGGTTCTTTCCAACTTCTGACTATTATAAATAGGGCTGCTATGAAAATTGTGGTGCATGTGTCTTTGTTGTATGGTAGAGCTTCTCTGGGGTATATACCCAGAAGTGGAATTACTGGGTCTTCAGGTAGTACTATGTCCAATTTTCTGAGGAATCACCAGACTGATTTCCAGAGTGGTTGCACCAGTTTACAACTCCACCAACAGTGGAGAAGTTTTCCTTTTTCTCTGCATCTTCGTCAGCATCTGCTGTCATCTGAATTTTTGATCTTAGCCATTCTGGTTGGTGTGAGATGGAATCTCAGGGTTGTTTTGATTTACATTTCCCTGATGACTAAGGATGTCAAGCAATTCCTTAGATGCTTCTCAGACATTCAATATTCCTCAATTGAGAAATTTTTGTTTAGCTCTGTACCCCATTTTTAATAGGGTTGTTTGATTCTCTGGTGTCTAACTTCTTGAGTTCTTTGTATACCTTGGATATTAGGCCTCTATAGATGTGGGGTTGGTAAAGATCTTTTCCCAATCTGTTGGCTGCTGTTTTGTTTGCTTGACAGTGTCCTTAGCCTTAAAGAAACTTTGAAATCTCATTAAGTCCCATTTGTAGATATTTGGCCTTAGAGCTTAAGCCATTGTCCCTAAGGCAGAGTTCCTGCTCCCCTGAACCCATGAGGGGGGCGCGCTTTCTGCACACTCAGCCTAGACCTCTCTGCATCCCAGCTACTCGCAGTGTAGTTTCACCAGGCCAGTGTCCCTTGATCTCCACAATGTTCCTGTTGGCAGATGGCCTGAGCATTTTTTCTGTACTCAAGGGTCCTCCCAGTGGAAACCCAGTCCTTATGGCAGAGTACCTGCTCCCCTGAACCAATGTAGGTGGAGTGCTTTCCACGGGCTCGGACCATACCTATCTGCACCCAGGCTACTGGAAGCGCATTCTCACCAGTCCTGCATCCCTGGATCTCTGCTGTTCCCCGTGGCTGATATCTGAAATTTTTAATGACAAGCACACATGTAACTAATTAATTCAAGTCATATATATTATGGATATTTGTCACCTGGGAAAGAATTTTTCTCGTTAAGAAGCAAAATCACCTAAGAAAATATTTAATTCCTGGCATGAATATCTCTCATTTGAGTTGTTTTTCAGGGTTGTTCAAGAAACCAAAACCATTTATCTTATTTTTAATGTGTTCTATTTTTCCCCAGTGGTAGCTGCCATGTATCCTGCCATAATGAAAATGGACTACACCTCCGAAACAATTAGCCACACCCAAATTAAATGTTTATTCTAAGTATTTCCACAGAGTGATGGGAATCCCAAGCAGGCATGTTTTGTTGTTCTTGTTGTTCATATTGTTTGTTTGTTTGTTTGTTTGTTTTTTTGGTGGGAGTCTTTCTAAGATAAAGACTTCATACTACTCATACTCAGGGATGATCTTTAACTTCTAATCTTCCTGCCTCTACCTTCCAAGTGCTAGAATTAGAGCTGTTCTTCAGCATGCCCAGTTTATTAGGTGGTACAGATGGATCTATTTTCTTATGTTATCTACACAGGCACTATTAGCTGATCCACCATCCCAGTCCATAAGTTGAACTTTGAGTATTAGAAAAAAAATTTGTGTAAAAAAAAATCACTGCACAATGACATATGGTCATAAAAGTCTTTATTTATAGTGTTTGAGAGGCAGAGGCGGTATGATCTTTATAAGTTCAGTGGCAATTATTCTGCATAGTGAGTTCTAGGCCAGTTGAGACTAAATAATAATGCACTGCCTTAAAAACAAAAATAAAAGCCAACCAAAAATCTCTAAAGCAGAATTAAAAGAGCACAGCTGAATCTTGCAATATTTAGAACAATTTTTTCTTTCTTATTAATGATATGGACTTTGAGAAGAAAAATAGGGAACTTTATTTGTAAAGTAAGCATATGAAAGGTTGGAATTTAGCTTAATGTTAGGTTATCTGCCTATCAAGTCAAGGTCCTGGGTTTTATTATTAGCTCTGCAAAAATAAAAGAATAAGCTTATGATTCTCAACTTATATACATTTCAATTCTATGTTGAATAAAATGTAGATATAGTTGAAGCTATATGTAAAAGTTGTCTGGAGACTATTTAACATTTGCCTTCAAAGAGGATTGTGTTTAGAAGTATTCGGTTCATTTAAAATTCTTCAGGCTCTAAGAACCTGACTTCTGAACATGATTATTTTGAAACATTTTGGCTAATGAGGGCAAGTTATCATTTAAGATCATGACAATTGGTTGGTTGTCTTTAGCTTCAGTGGATGACTACAGGCACATGCATATATGGAAATCAATAACTAGGCCAGAGGGGTAAAAGATAAATTAATAAAAATTATAATGTTAGGACTTGAAGTCAGAAGTTAGACATGAGGAGGATTCGGGGAGGATTTGGAAGCAAGTGTGAGGAATAGATATGATAAAGATATAGTTATGCACGTATGGCATTTTCTAATATTAATCCAAAATTAGTAATATAAAATCTGAATACCATCTTTTACATATAATTAGATCAGATTAAATGAGTTTCCAAAGAATGAGATGTTTGTCTGTTATATAGTGATAATAAAGCATCGGTCATTCATTTACCTTTATCAGAACTTCCATTCATTGACAATTATTAGATAGCCATGAATGGTAGAAGAGTGAATCCCACCACTGGTGATGCTGAAGAAAAATATCTCAGAGCTTGAGTTTGTCTTAAGCTCTTAAGATGTCACTTGAAGTACAGTAGGGCTCTACATGATAAACACATTGTATTGTCAGATGTTGACATTGTTAGTCTTTAATATGTTTTTATCTATGAATTATTGTAGCTTACAAACATAGTGTACCATACAGTACCAATTGTTTACAATGTAGTTGTATGTCCAAATAGGAGTGAATACACATAGCTACTTTACTTTGTATTATTTCAGAAACATTTTGAATTGCATTTTGCCACTCTCAGGAGAAAAAATAAAAATTATACTCCAATATTATACTGTTTACTTAGCATGAATAAAGCTCAATATTTATTCTATAACTGTGTATTCAGTAGTAAATATGTATAATTCCAGGATATTTGGTCTGTAGGAAGAAGGACCAGAAATTAAAGGTGGTTGTTGGCATCAAGGAGACTGCCAAAGTCCAAGTCATATTGATTGCATATTGTCTCTGACCCACTGTTTCAGTGAAAATACAAGATTCTTTTTATTAAGTTTTACTCTCCTTTATAAATAAACTTAAAAAACAGTTGTGGAAGTAATCTCACTGTTTATATTTGAGAGAACAGCAACAGGGAATATGAACTGGAGAGCTTGTCAACAACCAGAATAAAGTTGATGAAGAAAACTGAAGAAAAATAAAACCATGCTTTTTACAATGAATGTTTACAAGCAGCAATATAAGAAAGCAAGTGGATAGCTTTGAGGAATGAGGCAGAAAGTCCAGGGTGTCAAAAAAATTTTGCTTAACCTTTTGACATGTATCTTTAAAAGAATAATGAAAAACAAATGGTAAAGTTACAGGTTCTACGGTGTTATCTTTTTTAATCTCTGCTAAGTCTGCATAGAATGAACAAATTCTATGAAGAATAAATCCATCTTTTCACTAAGGAATAAATTAGTTCTCCCCATTTGTTACTTAGCATATCCTCTGGTGAACACATTTCTTCAGGGGAGAGTATTTATGGATTTGATGTGAAGTATTTGACAGGATGATTTAAATTAACTTTTTAAAATAATGAACAATAATATGTTTGTCTTCATTAAGATTTTAGTGTTGTGAACAAATGCTATGACCAAGGAAACTCTTGTAAGAACAAAATTTAATTGGGGTTGCCTTACAGTTTCCACTATCATCATGGCAGAAACACCACAACTTTCAGGAAGGCAGCAAGAAGAGCTGATAATTCTACATCTTCATCTGAAGGCTGCTTGCAAAATACCGGCTTCCAGGCAGCTAAAATAAGGATTTAAAAGCTCACACCCACAGTAACCTACCTACTGCAACAAGGCCACACCTATCCAACATGGCCACATCTTCTGATAGTGCCAATCCCTAGGATAAGCATATACAAACTATCACAATGTTGTTTTGGGATTGTTCAGAATATTAGTGTTCTACACAGGGATAGCACAAACAGGTTTCCCTTAATCTATATCAATGCAGGCTAAATAGCTCCAACTTTTCATGTTGTAATTCGAATACTAAAGATGTTTTTATCTTTCTTGTATTACCAGAAAAAAAGATGGAGTCTGCAACCATGAGGTAAGTGTGTACCTCCAGTATCTGTCAAGACTATTATTGGGTGTCTAGCTATATAAACTCACCATTTGAGAAAATATCGTGATTTGTATCAGGAACTAGGCCTGGCATTGATAGCTTGCCTCAGTTGTTAAACAGAATATGTATATTACAGATGACCTGGCTCAATCTTTCTTTCAGTCACAACCTGCAGACAAATATTTGCAGAGACAAACTAGCTCACAAAATACTGTTTCTCATGAAGCCAATGATTCCAGGAAGATGATATCATAGGTCCTCACATAGCCTCTACAACTGCTTCAAATGCCTCTTTTCCAAGCTCCACTACTTCTACAGAGTATACCAGCCAGCTTTTCTTCTGAAGGCCTATAAATTTCTCATGAATGAGAGGCTGCCTCTCATTGTATGTACTAATAAATGTTGTCATCTGTTGAGTTTAGGCTATAGTTTTTTTTTAAGTTTTTTTGTCACCTTTTGGCATCTCAGAAAACTGAACTAGTAACCCAGAGTACTGGGTCAGATGAAATCTCTGTGACTGAAGACTTGCATTCAGTCACTATGAAACAACATACCCAGGCAAGTTGTTTTTAGATATGAATATGGCATTTCACCACATAAAACAAATTAACAAGCAAAGAAAATATTCAAGATGAACCATAAACTGAAAAATAAGTATATATTTGTGCGTATGTGTGTGTTCATGTGTGTGTGTGTGTGTGTGTGTGTGTGTGTGTGTGTGTGTGTGTTTAAACTAAAGAACTATTATACTAAGGGCAGAACTTTGGCATGTTTTTGCTCATTTTAATGCTGAATGAATTATTCATCACCTTATTGCAAAGATTTGGAAGAAACTGTGGACTAGTCTGAATCAATACTTGTGACTTTTTGCAGCACTTCTCATTATGCCTCCTACTCTGAACCTCACTAGCTTAGTGGCTGGGCTTTGGTTTCCTTTTCCTAGTTCTCTTGCTATAAAGAGCTGCCATGTTGTCATTGTTCTTTTCTGGAAGTTATACTGACCTCAGTCTCTTGGCCTACTCGTGGCCTTTTGGCCTCTTTTCTCAGATTTCTCTTGGTTCCCTCTTTTTGTTCCTCTTTCTGTTATTTTCTTACTCTCCTACCAGTCTCTCTTCTCATGACCTGCTTCAGTCTGGACACTTCCAGATACCTGTTGCTGAATTCTCAGTCATATCTACAACAAAATTTTACCATATCACGGAATGATCATATTCTCATTTAAATTCATCCGATTTTGTAAACATGGGAAAGTAATATATGAACACTTTCCAAAGTATTAATCTTCTGTGGTTGCTAACACAACCTGGAATATATTGCAATCAGAAATGGCACGTCTGTGAAAAGTGGTCCCTTAATCATGAAATTAAAATCCCCAGCTCAGATATAATATATGTTATAATCTTCCAGACTTGGTAGGCTCTGACCTATTAGACACCAAACATTATGCTTTAAGTTTAAATAACTCTGCTTAAGAAATCTATCTTAGGTTATGCATTCTACAGAGATGGTTTTCTTGAGAGCTCTTTTAGGTTCTAGACCTGGCATACACTTTGAGCAACTGAAGCTAAGACAGGAGACTGCAACTATGGAGACTTAGGCATGTGGGAAAGTATATTTCAAAGATATTGCATATTTCTAGAATCACTTTAATTTGCTGGTGTTGTTTATTAAGAATATTTATTATCTAGAGTTAGCATGCCCACCTGTCAAAATTATATTTTGCTTAAGAAGAAACTTATTTCTCTTTCTGAGTAAGATTCAAGCATCCTCTCATAGGCCCTCCTTGTTACTGAGCCTCTTTGTGTCTGTGGTGTAGCACAGTTAGTCTGTGCTTTATAGCTAATATCCACCTAAGAGTATATACCATGTGTGTCTTTCTGGGTATGTGTTACCTTACTTATGATGCTATTACCCAGTTTCATCTAATTGCTGGTGCATTTTAGGTTAACCTCTGTTTTTAAGTAGCTGAATAGTATTCTATTACATGAATGTACCACCTTACGTTTGTATCTGTCATTCAGGTGAGAGATATCTGTATTGCTTCTGGTTTCTGGATATTATGAGTAAACCCACTATGAACATAGATGAGCAAGTGTCCTTATGGTATGGTAAAGCAGTTTTTGCCTATCAGTGTTATAGCAAGTTCTTGAGGTAGAAATAATTTTAATTTTCTGGGAAATTCGAGATTGATTTCCAAAATGGTTGTACAAGCTTATATAACCACCAGCAATGGAGGAGTTTTTCCCATGCTCGAGATTCATGCCAGTGGTTGCTATTACTTAAATTCTTATCCTGGCCATTGTGATATGTATGAGATGAAATTTCATAGTTGTATTGATTAGCATTTTCACAATGACAAAAATGTTGGACATTTAATAAGTAATTCTTTTTATTAGTATTTCCTCTTTTGAGAAATTCTCTGTTTAGCCCTGCATTTAATTCTTAAAACTGGGTAATTTGGCTTGTTGTTGTATAATATCTTGAGTTCTTTATATATTGTACCTATTAGCCTTCTGTTAGATGTAAGGTTGGAGAAGACTTTTTGGAGGAGAGGAAGTAGGGAAGGTACCAGAAGTGAGGATCAGTTATGGGGACAGTAGAGGTAGAGGGTGAGAATGCTGGGAGAAAGAAGGAAAATCAAAGTGATAGAGCTTCTCTGAGACAAACTTTGGATGTGGGATGGGGTGAACACTGGCAGGATATTGAGGTGATGTCTGCTGAGACTCCTAGCACTAGGAGATATAGAGACTGAAGTGGCCACATTCTGAAACCAGGTGTGACTTCCAGTAGAGGGAGGCAGACTCAATGCAACCACAAACCTTCAAACTAAAATTTGTCCTGCTCAGAAGATGTGGATGAATAAAGATAGAGCAGAGTTTAAGGGAAAAACAACCAATGACTAGCCAAACTTGAGACATATTTAATAGGAAAGCCCCAACACCTGACACTATTAATTAAAGTCTGCTATGCCTAAGACAGGAATATAGCATGAATGTCACCTGAGAGGCTTCATCCAGTATCCGATGGAAACATATGCAGAGACCCACAGAGAAACATCAGGTATAATGGAGCCTTGTAGAAGAGTAGGGAATAGAATGGAGCAAGCTGGAAAAGGTCAAGGATAACACAAAAAACCTTCAAAGCCAACTAACCTAGGTCCATAGTGGCTTACAGAGAGACTGGACCACCATCCAGAGTTTGCAGGGAGTAGCCCTAAGTTGGAGGTAGGAAGACAGGAGTAAAATGTTGGGGTATGGATGAGTCTCCCCTGTCTTAGAAAGGGCATGGGAGGGTGAGACTGAGAGCAAGAGACAGATAGGAGCTACTGCGATTATGATATAAAATGAATAAATAAATAAGCTAATAAAAAATAAGGGAAGAGAATTTTGTTACACTTTATGAAAGGCCGGGATTTAATGATGGTTGTCATCCTGTGCTGTGTACTTCAGTTGTTCTTTAGAGGCGTGTTCCCTGATAAAATTGTGGGCCTAATGGCTAACTTTAAGTCAA